>NC_057940.1:36839260-37061760 GCF_018555375.3 Anguilla rostrata | reverse complement strand
AAAATGACATTTGTTTAAAGTAAATTTGTGGCATATCGGTTTTGTGTGTGCTGCTGGTTGGCGCGAAGCTTGTCTGCTAGCTGGAAAGAGTCACGTCTCTCACTGCCTCATGTCATACGTGTCGGTGGACTGCTGTGAAATTTCCATTTTCGGCATTTAAATGGAACTCGCGGAGGTGTTGAAACGGTCCTGCGTCTGTGGTCTCTGCGCCCGATTTCCAGCTGGCCTGCTCGGCATCGCGTTCCTCGGGCGACTGCAAGCGTTTGTGACTTCAAGGCTGACTTCGACGTGAATGTTCTAGACGGTGTGGAAGCGGACGGTGTCCGTAATGAACCAGCAGCCTTAGGAGCCGCGGTACAGTCGGAGCGCTGGGGGAAGGCCGCAGCGGCGCGCGCGTTGGCGTGTCACGCGGTGACGGTCGGAAGGGGACCCCCCGTTGTGTTTCGGGGTGCACTTGGAGGTCCGTCTGCCTCCCGTAACCCAGTGCAGGTCATGTGACACGAACTTCGGTTCATTTCATTTTTTTTTTAAATTCAAAAAGTAATCGCGCAAGTCAACGGAAAACTCGACTCTCAACTCCGGAATCGAAATGGGCGGGCAGTTCACGGAATTGTGCAGCCAATCAAATTTAAGGGACGATTAAGGCAGCCAGATTTTTTTTGTGCCTGGACGCTGGTGTTAACGTCCTTCAGTTGAGCCTTCAGTTCCCCCTCCTTTTGGTACATAAAGGCCTCATCTATAGAGGCCTCCCTTCACCTCTCCCTGCAGTCCTCCCTGTGCGGCTCCTCTGGGAGGCCCAGTCTCCTCTGGGAGGCTGTGTGAACTAGGAGCCCCAGAGCCTCCAGCTCCAGCTCCAGCTCCGGCTCCGGCTCCGCCTCCCGCTCCGGCTCCAGCTCCAGCTCCAGCTCCCGCTCCGGCTCCAGCTCCAGCTCCAGCTCCGGCTCCAGCTCCGGCTCCGGCTCCAGCTCCAGCTCCAGCTCCAGCTCCAGCTCCAGCTCCGGCTCCTGCCGCAGGACTGCCAAACTGTGTCATCTGTAATTATTTGTCTCGCTGGGCGATTTCCCAGAACGGTTTATAATGGGCTCAGTGAATCACGGCGCGCCGCCGCCGCGCGGCGCGGGGGACGCTAGCAGCTCCCGGGCGCTCTCCTCCAGAGCCGTCTTTGACCCCCGACCCCGCCCAGGACACGGCGAAGGGCTTTTTTTTTTTTCTAATGTTGATGAAGCGAAGTGATGGAGCGCGCTGTTGACTCAGCTCAGGAAGCGCACTTATCCGGCTAAATGGGCTATAAAACGCGGCAGCAGAATCTATTTGGGGTCCTGGTGAGGATCTCTGGCTGCTGCTATCGGCGCTCGGCGCTGTAGCTGTGGAATGCTCCGCCCGCAGCCCGGCAGGTGGCCAATGAGGGAGACCGGAGTGCGGCCGGGAGCCTTTCCGGAAGATTCCGTCTCAGGACGGAACTGTGTCTGCTCGGAGGCCACTGGTCCCCTTCCTCGCTCGCTCACTCTCCCTCTCTCTCTCTCTCAGGAGCTGTCCCAGGACTCCTTCAGCTCGCAGTCCAGTGCTCCGCCTTCCAGCCAGCCCATGGCTTCCAGCAAGAGCGGCCCTGAGGACGGGCTGCAGGGCCGGCCTTCCAGCCTCCCTGTGAGTGCCCCCGCCGCCTCCTCATACACCCCCCCCCCCAAAGCATACACCTCACACCTCATACCTCCCGCTCACTGAGCATACGCCTCCTTACAGCTCCTCATACCTCCTCCCCCCTAAGTATACGCCTCCTTACACCCCCCCCTGAGCGTACACCTCCTTATGTGTTTCCCCCAAGCATACACCTCCCCACACCTCCTTTTTTTACCTCCCCCTGAGCATACACCTCTACTATAACTCCCTGAACCACCTCCTTATAACTCCCCACCGAGCACACACCTCCTGTTAGCTCCCCACCCAGGACGCCTCTTCTCCTACGGCCCATCACACGCTCCCTCAGTCTTCCGCCGTGCGCTCTGTCCGAGGCTGCTGCTCCTCACCGCCCCCGGTGGAGCGGAGGACTCCGCCTTACGCAGTGAGGTGGGGGAGGCCTTGCGAACCAAACACCCCCCACCCCCCCGCCCCACCACCCCCCACCCGCGGTCTGCGCCCGGACGCTCCGGCCCCGATGCCGGGCTGCTGGGACCGGGTCTTTAGGCGGATACGCCACACGGGACCCATAAGCGGCCGCTAATGGCGGCGCTTCTGGAGCTGTGTTAGCAGGTCATCAGACAGGGCATCCTTCATTCACAAGCAGCGGCGGCAGGGAGGGGAGTTTCCCCTCAGGGCCGTTTGCTCTTTATTTATTTGCCGCTGTTGTGCAACCGTTGGTAGGACTAAGCAAACACTGCATTAAAGATAACGTGTACGTTTGAGCACGGACAATAGAGCATAAGACAATTACTGGAAACTTCCGATGTTCAAAGTGTGATCCTCAGCACACACACCGGTCTGACGTTAAAGGTTTAAAAGCCGCTGTGCGCGTATAAACCGCCGCAACACAATTTAACTGCTATAAATACATGGAGCCGATCTCCAGAGCGGGGCTCGGTAATGCAGGAAGTGCCGCTGGAGCGCTGGGCTGCTGCGGGTAGTGGCTCAGGCTGGGCGTGGTCCAGACGGCTCTGGGTCGGCTGTGATTGGCTGCGAGGGAGATTAGTCTGGTCATGTGACGCCCCCCCCTCCCCTCCCCCGGCGCCGCGGGAAGCTTTCCGCGCAGATGAGTCTCTCTCTCCCAGCCTCGGCTAGGCCCAGAAAAACCAGCCGGACAGGTTCCGCAGACAGTGTGCAGCTTTGTGTGTTCTACAAACACACCCTGCGCAGTCAGCTCTGCAGCTCTCTCACACACGCACACACACACACACACCCTCCGAATACAGTCAGCAGCTACAGAGTAGACTCTCTCTCACACACGCACACACACACCCTCCGAATACAGTCAGCAGCTACAGAGTAGACTCTCTCACACACTTACACACCCTCCGAATACAGTCAGCAGCTACGGAGTAGACTCTCTCACACACTTACACACCCTCCGAATACAGTCAGCAGCTACAGAGTAGACTCTCTCACACACTTACACACCCTCCGAATACAGTCAGCAGCTACAGAGTAGACTCTCTCACACACTTACACACCCTCCGAATACAGTCAGCAGCTACGGAGTAGACTCTCTCACACACGCACACACACACCCTCCGAATACAGTCAGCAGCTACGGAGTAGACTCTCTCACACGTACACACACACACACACACACACCCTCCGAATACAGTCAGCAGCTACAGAGTAGACTCTCTCACACACACACACACACACACACACACACACACACACACCTTTAATACAGTCAGCAGCTACGGAGTAGACTCTCTCACACACTTACACACACACACACACACACACACACACACACACTCCGAATACAGTCAGCAGCTACAGAGTAGACTCTCTCACACACGTACACACACACACACACACACACACTCCGAATACAGTCAGCAGCTACAGAGCTGCTACAGAGTCTCTCTGTCAGACCCCACCCCATCTCTCCCTCAGACCCCGCCTTGTCTCTACCCCAAACCCCGCCTTGTCTCTCCCTCAGACTCCGACCCTTCTCCCCCCAGACCCCGCCCCGTCTCTCCCCCAAACCCCTCCCCGTCTCTCCATCAGACCCCGCCCCGTCTCCCCCAGGCCCGCCCCAGACCCGTGCAGCGCAGCGCGTTTGGTGCTGAGCGCACAGGCAGCGCAGTCAGACTGCTGAGCCTGACACATTTCATCTCCCGAGCCTTGCCTTCCCCCCCTCCTCCTGCTTCTCTCTCTCTCTCTCTCTCTCTCTGTGCCTCTGCCTAGCTCCCTCCCTCCCCCTCTCCTTCTGCTTCTCTCACACTCCTTTTTCTCTCTTTCTCTCTGTGTTCCTCCCTTCTCCCCGACTCCCTCTCTCCTCTCACTCCTTCCTCCCTGCTCTCTCTGCCTGCTTTCTCTCCTCTGCTCTCCCTTTCTCTCTCTTCCTCTCGTCTCTCTGTGTAAATCAGCTTTCACAGCCCTGTGCAGCGCGACCTTGTTTTGCGAAGCTGCAGTATTGCAGTATTCAGAGTCCGGGGCCGGTTTCCTGTTACTATTCTGGTCTCCGGGCCTGTTCTTCCTGTGCGCGTGTCTTATTCAGATTCCGGGGCCTGCCTGCCTGCCTGCCTGCCTGCCTCCCTCCCACTTTCCACTTCTGCTTGCTTGCTCATTCCCCTCCCTCCCTCCCTCTCGCTCGCTCGCTCGCTCGCTCTTTCCTTCTCCCCGCTCGGCGGCTGTTGAAAGCGGAATTCGGACGGGCCGTCGGCAGGAAGGCTGGCGGGTTCGCGGAGCCGGGTTTCGCGGGGAGAGGAATTTTCTCTCAGGGTCGTGATTGAGCGGGAACCCCGCCCACCTCGCTGAGCCCCACACAAAGGCTGAGGGGGGGGGCGGGGGGGGGTTGGGGGGGAGTGCTGCAGCACTGCCTGCCTGCGCACGCTTCTCTACAGCGTTCCCCTGCCGCCCCTCCCACCGCCCCGCCGTCCCGTTCCAAACGCAGCGCCTGTCAGTGACACCGCGCTCCTCAGCGGCTCTCCTGCTCCTCTCCGGATGTGTAGCGGGGGGAGGGGGGGGTGGGTTTAGGACAGGTGCCCTCCCCTCCCCCCCAGGGGGCCTTGCTATTGTGAGGCAAACAGACGGCCCACACACAGGCTCAAACACAGGCTCATACACACACTTACACACAGCCTCACACAGTCCCTCAGCTTCTTCCCATTTGCAGTTGAGTTTGACTTGGTCCTGTCTTCTGCTGTTAGTTATTGATTTAACGGAAAATAGATTCTTAGCTACCTGAAATGGCTAAAAACGTGCCCTTTGCGAGCACGCCTGCATTTGAAACTTTGCAATTTTCCTACAATTTTATAAACTTGGTGCGATGATGTCATCGGCGCCAGCGAGTGACCAAGCAGGCCGTTCCTCCAGAACCTAGCCCGTGGGGCGGAGGGAAGCGTCCTGGGCGCGCTCGCTTCCGTCTTCCAGAAATCTGGGAGCCGCCACGCCCCGTCCCGCATCAGAACGTGACCCACAGAACTTAACCCTGAATGGGATGGTCCTGAAACAGAATGGTGCTGAAATGGGAGGGTCCACTGTGAACCAGACCCAGTGACTGGGCAGAAGGTTTTGGTGAAGTGGCTGTTGGGGATTGTAGTCTTTGTGAGGGGGATCTGCCTGCGTGTCACCAGCTCTGCATGCTCGTGTGAGAGATTTGTATGTTTATATGTGTGTGCGTGTGTGTGAGGGATTGTGTGTGCCTTTGTGTGTCTGTGAGCGTGTTTATGATGCGTGTGTGTGATGCGGGTGGGTGTGTGTACACGTGTGTGTGTTTGTGTATGTGTGTGTAAGTGAGCGTGTGTGTTGCATGTGAGTGTTTGTGTGTGCGAGAGCATGAATGCATGCGTGTTTCTGTGTGTGAGTGTGTGAGCGTGTGTGTTGCATGTATGTGAGCGTTAATGCATGTGTGTGTGTGTGTGACCGTGTGTGTGTGTGACCATGTGTGTGTGTGTGTGTGTGTGTGTGTGTGTGACCGTGTGTGTGTGTGACCGTGTGTGTGTGTGTGTGACCGTGTGTGTGTGTGACCGTGTGTGTGTGTGTGTGTGACCGTGTGTGTGTGTGTGTGTGTGTGTGACCGTGTGTGTGTGTGACCGTGTGTGTGTGCGTGAGAGAGAGAGCGCACTGCTGCAGGAGCACACACACTGTGGAGCAGTGCTGCTGAGCTGTGGGGCCCTGCCTCTCCTCTCTCCAGTGTGGGACAGGAGTGCCCCCTTATGGCCGAACGCGGCTCTGCACTCAGGCAGCTCGGGCCCCGCAGACCTGCTCTCCCTCTCACCTGCGCCTCTCTCGCCCCCACCCGAGCGGCGCCTCTGCCCGCGGGCCCTGTAAAGAGCGCCACCCCGCCAGCGCTTCAGGCCCGCCGCCGGCCCGCCGGCCGCCAGCGCCCCGCCCCCCCCCCCGTGCAGGAGGAGGTGTGAAAGCTTTATTTACTCCACAGCCCTGGGGGTGACGCTCTGTGAAAGGCCGACGGCTGGAGAGTGTGGAACTGTGGCAGCGCTGCCCGTTTGTCACGGGGAGGGTGTGAGACACGCTGGGAGGGAGGGAGGGAGGGAGGGAGGGAGGTGTGGGGGAAGGAACTTGCTGTTTGCTCTGTGGTGGACAGAGTGGTGAACCTCTACGTGCGCAGACGTGGGCTTGCAGGGTCAAGGAAACGCTGCTTTTTGTGTAATGCCCGTCCCGACACTGGCCTCCCCCCCCCCCCGCTCTGTCCGCTGCCACCGTGAGCGCAGCCCGACTCATGGTCCCGGGACAGAGGCTCGCCCCTCGGGGATAGCGCTGGCCCGTCTGCATTGGGGACATCACGCGAGCCGTCGTGGCAGCTGGGCGCGCTGCTCTGCAGTTTTATGTCAGCGCGTGCGTGCGCTGTGATCCAGGTCCTGTATGCGAGAGCGTACCCGGCTACCTCGTTAGCGTCCCTAGCGGCGCCGTTTGACCTTTGACCCCGCGGCTCAGAGCCGCTCCGCACTTCCTGCAACAATGACAGCGGGGCCCTTCAGACAGCGGCGTGACCCCACGGGCCCCGGGGGGGGAGGGGGAGGGGGAGGGGTCCGCTCGCATCTGATGTGTCAGCACGTGCGGAGCTAAACCTCCGTAACCATGGCAACCCCCGGAGACGCATGGCTGTTGTCTCCCCTCCTCCCACGAGGAGATGAATGAGCGCGTGTGTGAGATTACACAGCAGGAAGCGGCGGGGGGGGGTGGGGAGGGAGGGCTGCCAGAGCCAGGCGGCCAGGTCGCGTGGAAATCCTGACCCTTATCCCTCCCTCTCTCTCTCTCTCTCTCGCTCTTTTTCAAAGATCCCGCTCTCCTTTTTCCCCCACCTTTATTCGGGGGACTGGCGTTTCGGTGATTCAGGCCTGCTTTAGCAGCCTGATGGAAGCTGTGTCCTGTGCAGTCAAAGTGCTCTATGACGCGCAGGCTGGAGAACAGCCTTTCACGGGAAAGGAAGACCGCGTCCGTAGGAAAGGGGAGGAGAAAATGTGAATCGAATACGGCGAAGTAGAAACCGCACGGGAGGCAGTTCGCCAGGCGGCGTGGTGTTGACGCGCCGTCCGCCATTTTGTGCCGGACCGCCGCGCGCCGCGTCGCCTGCTCTCCCGCCTTGGCCTCCCCTCGCGTCGGGGTCCGGGGTTTCTGGGAGTCCGGCGGCAGCGGGAACGCGGCCCCCTGTCCCGAGAATTCGGGGAGCGCTAAATTTGTCTCGGGTCCTGCGGGGTCTTGCATCCTTGTTCTGAGCCAGAAAACAGGAAGACGTGTCTGTTCTCATTCGGTTTTGCCAAAGCTTGATGCGTCTGGTTTTGTCACCAAGTTCAATGTTTTTTAATGTAGATTTTTTTGAAAGTAGACTAAGCTGGTGTTTTGGAGCGAGCAGTTTGAGCATCTCTGGGCATAACCGGTGGCTCTGAAGCCCCCCCCCCCCCGGCTCTATGCTGTGATGAGAGGTCTGTATTTGGTGAAAGGTCTAGCTGCCTCAGATATAATTACATTTCCTGGGGAGCTTGTGCAGTCAGCAGAACAGGCCCTGGTGCTGCTGTGCAATATTGAGCTGTGAAGAATCGATGACTGCAGAGTACGTGCTGGGACAGCGGTGTGTGTGTGTGTGTGTGTGTGTGTGTGTGTGTGTGTGTGTGTGTGTGTGCGCGTGTGTGTGGGGAGTCGTGACAGACAGGTTGAGTCACTGCAGGTTTGAAATGAGAGCCCCGCCCTGGCCCTGATGCAGCGAGGCTTGCTCTGCTGTGTTCTGCTCTGCTGTGTTCTGCTCTGCTGTGTTCTGCTCTGCTCTCCTCTGTGCTGTTTTGTGCTGCTCTGCTCGTGCTGTTGTGTGCTGCTCTCTGCTCTGTGCTGCTCTGCTCTCTGCTCTGTGTTCTGCTGCTCTGCTCTGTGCTGCTCTGCTCTGTGCTGCTCTCTGCTCTGTGCTGCTCTGCTCTCTGCTGCTCTGCGCTGTTCTGCTCTGCTCATGCTGTTCTGTGCTGCTCTACTCTGCTGTTCTGTGCTACTCTCTGCTCTGTGCTGCTCTCTGTTCTGTTCTGTGGTGCTCTGCTCTGTGTTCTGCTGCTCTGTGCTGCTCTGCTTTATGCTGCTCCTTACTGCTCTCTGCTCTGTGCTGCACTGCTCTGTACTGCTCTCTGCTCTGTGCTGCTCTGCTTTATGCTGCTCTGTACTGCTCTCTGCTCTGTGCTGCACTGCTCTGTACTGCTCTCTGCTCTGTGCTGCTCTGCTTTATGCTGCTCTGTACTGCTCTCTGCTCTGTGCTGCTCTGCTTTATGCTGCTCAGTACTGCTCTCTGCTCTGTGCTGCACTGCTCTGTACTGCTCTCTGCTCTGTGCTGCTCTGTGTTCTGCTGCCCTGTGCTGCTCTGCTCATGCTGCTCTGTACTGCTCTCTGCTCTATGCTGCTCTACTCATGCTGCTCTGTACTGCTCTCTGCTCTGTGCTGCTCTGCTTTCGCTGCTCTGTGCTGCTCTGCTTCTTGCTGCTCTGTAGCTGCTGCCTGTGCTGCTCTGCTTTATGCTGCTCTGTACTGCTCTCTGCTCTGTGCTGCTCATGCTTTATGCTGCTCTGTACTGCTCTCTGCTCTGTGCTGCACTGCTCTGTACTGCTCTCTGCTCTGTGCTGCTCTGTGTTCTGCTGCCCTGTGCTGCTCTGCTCATGCTGCTCTGTACTGCTCTCTGCTCTGTGCTGCTCTGCTCAGCTGGGCTGGCTGGCGGCTCTTCCGCTGTGTAAGGGGCTGGCAGCGGGACAGGGGAAGTGTGAATGGGGCTGCGCTCCCTGTCCCCCTGCTGGCCCTCCCTCTGGGGTTTCCTCCTCAGGTCACATCCCAAAAATAGCAGCTCCAGCCCCAGGGCCGCTGCCAGCCTCTGGCAAGAGTTTCCCTGGGAGTAGCTGGCCTCTGTCCAGCAGCGCGCACACACACACCACACGCACACATACGCGCACACATACGCACACACACACACACACACACCACCATACACTACGGACAATACGCACACACACACACACACCTACACATACACTACACAACGCACACACACACACACACGCAACACATACACATACGCGCACACATACGCACACACACACACACGCATACACATACACTACACACACACGCATACACATACACATACGCGCACACATACGCACACACACACATACGCACACACACGCATACACATACACATACGCACACACACATACGCACACACACGCAGACATACACACAGACACAGACACACACACAGACATACACACGTGCATACACACATGCACACACACGCACACGCACGCACACACACCACACCACAATCATACCGCAACACACACTCACACACACGCACACACACACACACACACACACACACGATACACACGTGCATACACACATGCACACACACGCACACACACACACACACACACACACACACTCAGAAACCTCATAACATGCTTGCTTGTGAATACACACGTGTGTGTGCTCACGGCAGCCGTTCAGCCCTGCATAGCCGCTCAGCCCTCTGATTGCGCTGCACGTGTCTGCAGCCGAGCTTCGGCTCACATAAGGAACAAATACGAGGCTTAATCTGCTCCAGCACTTCCGGAAACTTCCTGTTTTTTTTAAAATCCCGAGTTGTTAAAGAAAAGAAAACATTTCTTGCTTCCAGAATAAAACCGCTCCGACTTCTTGAGTTTCTGAACGTTTCTGCCAACTTCATTTGCTCCTAACCACGCTTTTTTTTAAGAGCGTCCAACTTTCTGTGCGGAACAGAAGAGGACAAGCTGAGTGCAGAGATTTGCAGTTTGCTTGGCAGTGAAATGGTTCTCAAGGCTCAGTATTCGATGTTTTCGTATTTCTACTCCCGGTCAAGTGCGTTTCAGTCTCATTTCAGAGCAGGCGTTTCTCTGTCTGTCACGGTTTTATTGTTCTGTGCAAGGCCCTTCAAAACATGCACATGTATGTACAGGCTCCTGTGGTAAATAATGTCTCCCTCTCTCTCCCTCTCTACCCTTCTCTCTCCCTCCCTCTCTCCCTCTCTCTCCCCCTCCCTCTCTCTCTCTCTACCCCTCTCTCCCCCCTCTCTCTCCCTCTCTCTCCCCCCTCTCTCTCTCTCTCCCTCTCCGTCTCCCTCTCTCTCTCTCTCTCCCTCTCTCTCTCTCTCAGGATCTGTCGGGCTCTATCGATGACCTGCCCACGGGCACAGAGGGCGCTCTGAGCCCGGGCGTGAGCACCTCGGGCGTGTCCAGCAGCCAGGGCGAGCAGAGCAACCCGGCGCAGTCGCCCTTCTCGCCCCACACCTCGCCCCACCTCCCGGGCATCCGCGGGCCCTCGCCCTCGCCCGTGGGGTCCCCCGCCAGCGTCACGCAGTCCCGCTCGGGCCCGCTGTCCCCCAACGCCGTGCCAGGTGGGCCCCCAACGCACACACACGTGGCTGTGTTGAAATGAAGCTACCTCTAGACCGTGGGGAGATTCCCATTATCAGATTTGAAACAGAATGAAATTGTGGTCATCACTTTAACTGCTCAGAGGTTATTTATGCTGTTGAAAAAATGCTTATCTTCATAATTAGGGAGACAGAAGTAGCTGTGATTATGGCCTGATAACACAAAGTCAAACATCAAGAAAAATATCTCACCACAGCCAAATAACTAATAAGGTGTATTAATCAACGGTGCTGATTGCACCGCTCTGTTACACCACTTCCCTCTCAAAAGGAGCACGTTTTTAAAACCCGATTGTTTTATCGAAAGCCGCTGGGATCACTTCACTAAGTTTGTGAAATGCATTTATTGCAAGCATGTTTATTGACGAAACAATTAAGAAGAGATGCACTGCGTAGCTGCGCGGTTGCGTTCCTGTTTGTAAGGCTAATCGGTCTTTCACGGACATTCATTTTTGCTCCTTACGGACGGGCTGCCGTAGCTTAAGCTGCCAGCGGGTTAGCTGGCCAACTCTAAATAAACGTCTAAACGTCTATCAGATAAATTATGGGGCCACTGAGTTTGCCTACGCAGCTCAGAACGGTGGATGGTGAAAGCACCGCCCCCTGCTGGCCGAGGGCGTTAGCATGGCTGTGATTGGCTGGCCTCCCTTAGCTCTGGAAAGGCCTGGAGCCCCGAGGCTGGCCTCCCTTAGCTCTGGAAAGGCCTGGAGCTGCACGCAGCCCTTTGGCCTCAGTTCACCCCAGCTGCAGGTCTGACGGTCGGGCGCCTCCCTTCTGTCTCCCAGGAAACCAGATGCCCCCCAGGCCCCCGAGCGTGCAGTCGGACGGAGTCCTGCACACGTCCATGAGCCAGTCCGCCATGGGCCAGGACCGAGGTGAGCTCTCTGCCCCGCCCGCGAGTGTCCCGGGAGCCTCTGCTCCCAGCGCACTGCTCTCCTAGATCCACCTGCTTCTTTCATGTTTTCTAACAAATGTACCTTGGAAGCAAATAACTGCTGAAGCAAATGAAATTTTGTCCAGCTCTCTCGGTCTCGCAGAATGGTTGTTCCAGTAGCCCTACTATTTCACTGAAGCTGGAATGGAGCCTAGATCATTGGACACATCTCTCTTTCTCTCTCTCTCTCTCCTCCCCTCCCTGCAGTGTTCATGCGTAACCCTCAGATGACCCCGTACGGCTCCCCCCAGCCTGGCTCCGCCTTATCTCCTCGCCAGTCCTCAGGAGGCCAGATGCATGCTGGGATGGGGCCTTATCAGCAGAACAACTCCATGGGCAACTACGGGCCCCAGGCCGGCCAGTACGGGCCCCAAGGTGAGCTCGGCGGGCCCCGGTGCCGCGGCTCTGGAGCGGCTTCAGAAGCAGCTCTGTTTACGCCCGGAGCTCCTTCAGAGGGCCTCCACCTCTTTCCCGGCTGCTTCGCCGTTTCAGACGAAGCCTTTCAACTAGAAGTCTTTGAAGCTCACAGTTAATATGAGCGTGTCTACATCGATATGCGCATGTGGTGTGTCTCTATATGCATACGTGTCATATAAACACACGTGTATGTAAGAGACTAAGTATTTCCTTAAAGGTCTAGTTAAAACGTCTGTCTGCCATCCAAGCAGTCAGTTTAAATACTGCTCTAGTGTTTTGGCGTACTTGCACACATTAGGCTGTTTTAATTGGTGTAAATGAAAATGAATGGATTGAGTGGTGTAATGGAGGGTGATGTGGAGAAGGGTGTGGTGTAATGGAGGGTGATGTGGAGAAGGCTGTGGTGTAATGGATGGTGACAGAGGGGGGTGTGGTGTAATGGAGGGTGATGTGGAGAAGGGTGTGGTGGTGTGGTGTAATGGATGGTGATGTGGGGAAGGGAGTGGTGTAATGGAGGGTGATGTGGAGAAGGGTGTGGTGTAATGGATGGTGACGGAGGGGGGTGTGGTGTAATGGAGGGTGATGTGGAGAAGGGTGTGGTGTAATGGATGGTGACGGAGGGGGGTGTGGTGTAATGGAGGGTGATGTGGAGAAGGGTGTGGTTGATGGGTTTTGGGCTGTCCTCACTGGTTAACCTGCCCTCTCCCTCCTGCAGGGTACCCCCGGCAGCCCAGCTACAGCAGCATGCCCAACGCCAGCTACCCCGGGCCGGGCATGGCCGGCGCCATGAACCCCATGTCCGGGCAGGCAGGGGGGCCGCCGTACTCCGGGATGCCCCCGGGCCGGATGGGGCCCGGTCAGATGGGCGCGCGCCCCTACGGGCCCAACATGGGCCCCAACATGGGGCCGAACATGGGCCCCAACATGGGCAACATGCCCCCTCAGGTGGGCTCGGGGATGTGCCCTCCCCCGGGCAGCATGAGCAGGAAGGCCCAGGAGGCCGCCGCCGCCGCCATGCAGCACGCCTCCACCAACTCCATGCACAGCAGGTACTGCGCCCCGCCCCCTCGCTCCCGCTTCCCCCTCGCTCCGCCTCCACGTCTGCGTCTGTCTCTGCGTCTGTCTGTGCAGTCCTCCCCAGTCCCTGTGTCTGAGTTAGCCCGTGTCTGTTTGCGTTAGCCCCTGTGTCTGTGATTTTTCGTGTTCACGTTAGTCACTGTGTCTGTGATTGCTCCTGTGTCTGTGTTATCCATGCCTTTATGGTTCTCCGTTTCTGTGGCTCTGGCTGTTCCTCTGACTTAGGAGTCTTCCTTTGTCTGTGATCTTCTCTTTGGTATTTGTAGTCCTCAGCTGTGTGTGTGGTTTTCCTGCGATGCTCCCCCCGGCTGTAACTCTCCTCGGCTCTCTCCTGCCTTAAAGGTGGATCGGCAGCGGCCAGGCTAGACCAGGCCAGCAGAGACAGGAAGTGATGTAGTGAGTGAGTCAGAGGAAGGGCAGGAGAACGCAGGGCTGAGGTAGATGTGCAGAGCAGAGGAAGCAGAGCTGGTCAGGCCTCAGAGACTGAAGGTGTGCTGTAGGACTAGGCCGGTCTGAGACCCTGAAAATCACCTCTAACGCTGGCCGTGGCTTTATGATGGAGAGGGTCTCTCGTGCCCCTCAGGCCTCCTGGGTACCCGATGGCGCAGGGCATGATGGGAGCTGGCGCCCCCTATGCGCCAACCATGAACAGCATGCCAGGCATGATGACCCCGCAGGGAGGGCCTTACCCCATGGCCAACAACACTGCGGGTGAGTACTGACTTAGCCTGGCCACCGCTGCGTGGACCACACACACACACACACACACACACACACACACACACACACACACGCAGGCACATCCCCGCACACACACACACACACACACACACACACACACACACGCAGGCACATCCCCGCACGTGCACATACAGACACGATCACACACGCATGCACACAGGCACACACCCACACACACATATACACACGTTCATTACATAATGTCATTTTTTCTATATATATATATATACATTATAGACGTGTGTATTATTATTATTTTTGGCTGTTAACATTTGATGTATTCATTAGTTTCCCTGGTTACAGTAATTCTGCTGATATGCATATTTATGAGAACTGAAGGCCACTGAGAATCTACTGAAGCCAGTAAAATAATGGCTGATATCCACTTCCGTCGCTCCTGTTCATCCCCCCGTCCCTCTCCCGTCCTCTCTCTGTCCCAGGCATGTGTCCGGGTCCAGAGTTCGCCCAGGACGTGAAATTAAACCTGGCCCAAAAGATGAACAACAAAACAGACGGGACCCCCAAACCCGAATCCAAAAAGGTACGTCCGGTCGCTTCAATGCCCTGGAAGTAGTAGCGACCGCCGCGGGGGTCACAGTGCGACCCGGTCGGCGCGCTCTGCGTCAGCACCAGCGCGTGCATCAGATTAACCCAGAGTCCCCGGACTAACCCCGCCTCCCCGCCTCCCTCCCTTCCTTCCACAGAAGTCCAACTCTTCCACCACCACCAACGAGAAGATCACGCGCCTGTACGAGCTGGGCCCCGAGCCGGAGAGGAAGATGTGGGTGGACCGCTACCTGGCCTTCGCCGAGGAGAAAGCCATGGGCATGACCAACCTGCCCGCCGTGGGCCGCAAGCCGCTCGACCTCTTCCGCCTCTACGTGTCCGTCAAGGAGATCGGCGGCCTCACGCAGGTGGGCTGGGCCAATCGCAGGCCTCCGCGTCAGAATATTTAGATTTCCTTTCTTTACATTTCGATTGTGTGTCGTGACAAGGTGGGTTTATTCATACCTTAAGCATGACATTAAAGATTAAAGCACTTAAAATTATAAAGATACGGTGGCCATAACAGGCCAATTTTCCCGGAAAACCAGCTTGTGCCTGAAATTGTATGAGTAGCCATGCGATAGGCCCCCTCCCACATGGGGGCGGGGTCTCGCGGGCTTGTCAGTGCTACACTGTTTCAGGCCCATATGAGGGCTACATTGTTAACCGCAGAAGGCATAATTACTGGAGGAAGTCTGACACCGTGCCAAGTCGAGCAGCGACCTGCTCTCTGACTGGGATCTATTGATCCAGCCTGGTAACCCCAACGCTTGTGAAGGATGTTTTTGTGCTGTAAATGCGGACAGGGCTTTTTATCGCCTCCGCTGTCATCAGTAAAGGCTGTCAGCCCGGTCAGCCCGCCGTGAGTCGTGGGATGGGCGGGGCCTCTGGTTGTAACGCCGCGCCTCCCCCCGCCCCCCGTGTCCGCAGGTCAACAAGAACAAGAAGTGGCGGGAGCTGGCGACCAACCTGAACGTGGGCACGTCCAGCAGCGCGGCCAGCTCGCTCAAGAAGCAGTACATCCAGTGTCTGTACGCCTTCGAGTGCAAGATCGAGCGCGGCGAGGACCCGCCCCCCGACATCTTCACCACCGACGCCAAAAAGAACCAGCCCAAGATCCAGCCCCCGTCCCCGGGTCAGTGCCGCCACTCCGGCCCCAGGCTTCGGGCCTGGTCCGTCTCTGCCGCCTCCTTCCTTCCTTCCTTCTGCTGTTTCTGTGTAAATGTACCGGCCCCTGCGCTTTATGCCCTGACACGTTTCCCCGCCGCGGGCCCCGGGCGCCGGGGCTTCCTGCGGCAGAGGTGTTATTTATCTCTCCCCGCCTCCGCTCCTGTTTAGCGCCTCTGTACCGCGCGGCGGAAGGCGCGGTGCTAATGTGCTCGTTTGCCGCCGCTAACGGGCGCCGCCGCCGCTGGGCGTGTGAAACGGCTCCGCGCGGCTAACGGGAAAGCGCCGCGCGCCGCTTGGGCTCCGTGTGACGGCGACGGCGCCTCGGTGGTACTGGGCTTAGAGAGTCCTTGGTGCGGGTTTATGGTCCACCTGTGGTGTTTCTGCCTCCATTTTTTGATTTAGTCACGGTCTCTTAGTCTTTTGACTAAAATGCATTTTAGTTTTAGTCATGCTTTAGTTATACGATCTTCATTAATTTTAGTCAAGACAAAAATGACTAAAATCATATTTTAGTCAATTAAAAAAAAAATTTAGTCACATTTTAGTCCTTAATTTTTTAGATTTTAGAACTTAATTTTTTGTCGCATTTAATGCCCTGCCTCCAGTAAATGCCATGGCTATAAAATACTTTATACGTAACATGCTCAGAGATTTGTCTACTACGTCAGTAGTGGCATTGCATGTCCCTTTTACATGAGTGAACATGCATCTGCATGCAGCAATGCCCAGCTGCAGTGTGAATGTCACCGTCACAAAGCACCTTTACTTTTCTGAAGACAATAAAGGCATTAAAGAATAATATTAAACACAAATTAGTTTTTTTCAAAAAGCCACAGCGTTTGTTGATTGAACTTAATTATATATTATATTACAGGTAATTGGACAATTTAACTGCGGAACCTCATAGCTTTTGTTGATTAAACTTTGTTGATTTACATAAATGTAATTATATATTATATTATAGGTAATTGGACGATGTGACTGCATGCATTTGTAGTGGCATAACATTTTATTTGAACAGAAGCCATTACCGCTATCCGACCTGAGTAAACTGCATGTGTGTGTGATCTTTGCCGTGGATATTCTCCAAATGTCAGTGTAGAGAATGAAGAGTACGTGTATCCACGATCTTACATAATATTGATAAAACATGCACTTTTGCATTGCGAGTACAAAGTGTTCACATCTTTGATTTTGGCAAAGTTCGCCTTCTCCCACTGAGGGGTAGCGAAAGCGAGAGGGCGAAGCACATGGCCAATGGGATGAGCGCACAGGGTCCACACAGTCATCATGGGAGTTGTAGTATCATGTAGTATCACAACGAATAGACCGAACTATGTCAGATGCTTTTCGTAAACTACAATATTAACTTTTTTGTAGAAAATGCTGCCAAATGGTCACCGGCCAAAAGAGGCTAGTACGAGTGAACAAGTTACGCACCACTGCCAAATTCTGCACTCATTTGGCCGGTGGCAGGTGTTAATGTCAAGACCCGCTTCTTCAGAAAACTCAATTCGGTCTCATCATTTTTCTCTTCTAAAAGCCATTTATCGTCCGTTGTTTTTGACATCTCGCCACGTGGACGAAATATATAGTCATAATTTTAGTTGATGAAAACATCGCTGTGGTCCCCTTAAAGACCGTGGACGGCCTTGTGACGGGCGGGGGGGGTGGGGTCAGTGCTCGCTGCTGGCCGGGGCACTTCTGTTTGGTGAGAACGTTGGCGGCTTTGGGTCGTCTTAACTCATCGTTGTGAATGGGTGTCCTGGCTGGGTTAATTTGTCACTTTCTTCATTTCGCGGATGACATTATTCTTTGAACGATGCATTAAAATGACACGCACTTATTATATAAAATCAGTGAGCATTAGCATTAAAATTTAGATTGATTGTTTTTAAAAAGGGTTGCAGAAACAAACTAAAAGTGAGCCAAAAAAAAGAATTGCCAGTGAAGCGCTGAACGTATTCAGTCATTTTGTTTGTCTTTGCTCATGTTGTGACGGTACCTTGCTGCCTGACCTCCTTCAGCACGTCAGAGATCTTTTCCGAAACGTGAACGCGACGGGCTTATTTTATCTGACTCGTGGAGCGAAATGAATGAGTGATTAAGCCATTGGTCCGGGCGAGTCCACGCTTCCTGATTGAAGAGCCCCTCGTCTTCTCTCAGGCTTTGCGAAACTTTGAAAGCAGTCCTTCAGACGTCCTTGAATTCCACGCGGTTTGGGGGGACGTGACGCGCAGCCAGTGGAGCGGGCGGGGGGTTTCCGAGGCAACCCCCCCCCCCCCCTCGCTCCCCCCACCCCCCGCGGCGCGCCAGCGTGGGGTCGACCCGGCCCGTGAGCTGTCACGCGCGGGGCAGGGGGATCTCCGGTGATGTAACGCGTGTCCGCGGGCCAGTCCTGCCAGCGGGGTCCGGGGGGAGCGGGGAGGGGGTGGGGGGACGGGGTGGGGGGCAAGTCTGCTCACAGAAATCCCCACCGCTTTCTTCTGAGCTGAAAATGATGAATGGGAGGGGGAGGGGAGGCGTAAAGACGCCAGCACCCGCCCCCTAGCCCACCCCTCCCCCCACTCTCCACCCCCCCTTCCTCTCGCTGTCTCTCTCTCTCTCTCTCTTGGCTCAGCCCCCCTCCCTTCCCTGACGGAGGGAAATCCCTGCCCGGGAGAGGGGCGGGGCAGTTTGTGTGGAGAGCTGAAATGTGAATAAGTGTGACCTGCCATTGACCCCTGCCAGTGTGCAACTTAATGAATGGAAGGCTTGAGTCATCAGACACCACATGCTAACAGTGAGAAGTCCTGATGCGCGCGCGCTCACACACGGACACGCAGGACACACACACCACACACACACACACACACACACACACACCTGCATATACACACACACACACTGAAATGCACACACAGGACTCACACACACACACCACGCGCACACACACACACACACACACACACACACCTGCATATACAACACACACAGCCACACAGGACTCGAACACATCACCACACACACCACACCACACAACACACACAGACACACCGCACATACACACACACACACACACACACACACACACACACATGCAAAGGGCCATCAACCCGACCCCGGCCACACACAACTCACATGCAGGCTGAAACCAATGACGCAGGCTCCAATCTTATTGGTGCGCCCAGACTGGGGTGAACTAAAGGATAAGTTTTATGTGGAGATCACAGAGCTTCTCAGCATTGCCACACTGCACAATGGAGCTTTTAGGAATGCTGCTCATGTACAAATTTGGTAAACTTCAAATGGAAGATTTTTAATTATTTAAGGGTTTAAAACTTAAGTAGCTTCTTGGGTGTTAATGCTGTAATTAATGGTCTCAGAAAATGCTAATGCATTTAGCTTGTTGGGAGATTAAATGTTAGTCCAACCAAAATGCAGGTATACCCTCAGCCAGAAGGCAGATTGGTAACAATATTCCCTGAGTGAAGAAAGTAACTTGTTTTTAAACCGTATAAGCCCTTCGTTTTCAGTCAGAATACTACCATGGTCAAAAATAGCTTGAAATGGAAAATATGGCAGTAGATTAATGAGATGATGAAGAAGGAAAAAAAAAAATGAACTGCGGTCACAGTGAGGTGTGTTAAAAATGCATAGGGCTACGGAAACAAAGGGGATTATGGGAGTTGGAGTCCAAAAAACGATCCTTGCGGATTGTTTAAAAGTGCTTTGGATGATGATGATGATAATAGTAATAATGTATCATTTACATCTCTCACCCTAGAGAAAACAATAAACGTTTACTGCGCTCATTATTTAAACAGTAACTGATTAACGTCCCCGGGAGCGTTGGAGGAGCTGTTGACGCAGCGTTTAGGATTGGCAGTGCTGGGCGGCGCTGCTCATCTGGGTCTGCCAGACCGAAGCAAGGCCGTGTTCAGGCCTCGGTCTCTGCCGGCTCGTTAAGCGCACGTTCGTTAAGTTCGTTTGGCCCTGTGTGTTGGGCTGGTCCTCTCTCGGTACCGTTCTTACTTTGCGCCGCTCCTCACCCTCGTTAAATGACAGACGTGCTTCTGGTCCCTGTTCTCTCCCCCACAGCCCTCATTCATGTTGATTATGCTGAGACGTTGTTCAGTAGGAACGTTTGTTTAGAGCTGTTTCTGCGTTCTTTCCCGGCTTGCACTTCAGTGGGTTGTCATGAGTGACTCTGAGCAATGACTTGACGTGTGGTTTATTGGGAAAAGCCTGCCGCTTGCGCTTATTTTGTGGCCTATAGTTGGCCCCGTCTGTCTTTTGTTTCCGTTCCCGGTCTCTGGCAAGTTTGTGTGCCTGTCATTGTACCTGTCTATTTGTTCATGTGTGTCTCTGAGTTTGATGTGTATGCCTTTGGCTGTAGTTATATAGGTGTCCACCTGTGAGTGAATATCGGTGTGTGAGCGGGTGTCACTGTTTCTGATGTGTGCGTGAGTGTGAGCACACGTGTGTGGCTCACGGTCTCTGTCTCTGCGCTTTGTTCTCCAGCGGGATCTGGTTCTCTGCAAGGGCCCCAGACCCCCCAGTCCTCCACCGGCTCCATGGCTGAGGGGGGGGACCTGAAGCCCCCCACCCCGGCTTCCACCCCACACAGCCAGATGCCCCCCATGCCTGGGGTCAGGTATGTCCTTCATGCACTCCTCCATCTCTCTCTCTTCTTTCTTTTTCTCTTTCCCTCTTTCCCTCCACCCTTTCTCTCCCCCTCCATCTTGCTCCAGACTGTGCTGTTTGACTGTTCTGACACTCTGTCCTATCCTATAGATCCTCAGGTTCAGCCCTGTGCTGTAAGCTCTGTGCTGTAGGCCCTGTGTTCTGGTGTCCCTGCGCCCTGTGCTGTAGTTCAACTGAGATGTGGTTGCACCCCCCTCCTCCTCTCTCAGGAACAGTGTGGTGAGTCTGCAGGACCCCTTTGCTGACGGCAGTGACCCCGCCTTCCCCAGGAGGAACTCCATGACCCCCAACTCGGGCTACCAGCCCGGGATGGGCACCCCGGACACCATGGGGCGCATGGGCCCCTACGAGCCCAACAAGGACCCCTTCAGCGCCATGCGGAAAGGTGAGCGGGAGGGCGGGCTTCCTGGGTGGGTGTGGACGGGCCAGGTGGGTGGGGCCTGGTCTGGTGGGTGGGGCCGGGGTTGAGTGTGGTGGGCGGGGCCAGGTCTGGAGGGCCGCAAGGTCTCACCCCCGCCTTCGTCTCCACAGCGGGGGAGCAGTTCATGCCCCCTGGCCAGGGCTCCAGCGGCGGGATGGGGGACCAGTACAGCCGCGGGCCGCCGGGCGCCATCGGCACCATGCCGCTCGGACAGAGGCCGCAGTACCCCTACGGACCAGGCTACGACCGGAGGTAAGGCCGCCGCGCCGTGCGGGGGGGAATGGGGGGCTACTACCTCACGGGCGAACGTTCAGGCCATCGGCTCATCTGACCCGCCCTCCTCCCCCCGGCACTGTGTGCCTCTCAGGCAGGAGCCCGGGATGGGCCCGGACGGCACCATGGGCCCCGGAGCGCCGCAGCCCAACATGATGCCCTCCAGCGCCGACACGGGGATGTACTCGCCAAACCGCTGCCCCCCACAGCAACAGAGGTGAGCCCGCGGGACGGGGTACGCTAGAATGGGTTTCACTTTTAGGCTAGAGGCCGGACTTTCCCCGTCCTGTTTGCACCCCGTAACCTCACAGAGCTCTGCTGGGTTCTGCGAGCGTCGTCCGCCTCTCCCCCCCGTCCGCTGCGCGGTTCTTTCCGCCCTCCCTTCGCCCGGCGGAGAGCGTGTCATCCAGACGCTCCCGGGCTTGTCCATGAGACTGCATGAATTCACTGATTAGAGCGAGTCGTTAGGCGTCTGTCCAATATTCCCATGCTGGGTCTTCGCAGGCACGATTCCTATGGTAATCAGTACCCTGGCCAAGGAGCTCCCCCTGGTGGCCCATACCCCAATCAGCAGTCTGGAATGTACCCACAACAACAGTCTGTGAGTATCCACAGCAGCCGACCAATGAATCTGACCAGCTGGTTTTTTACCTTAAATAGCTGTTAAATACTGTCATCAAAAATAGCGTAGTTGTAAATGACTAAAGTAAAGCATGTTTGAATGTACCGCTGTGATTTACCTAATCTGATGATAACGATTAGCACATGATTAAAGTGTGGTGTTAGCATGGGGCTCTCTCTCTCTCTCTCTGCAGAACTACAAGCGGCCAGTAGATGGCGGCTACGGTCCTCCGGCGAAGCGGCACGAGGGGGAGATGTACAACGTGCCCTTCAGCGGGCAGCAGCAGGCCCCCCCGCCGACCGCCCCCCAGGCCCAGCAGGACATGTACAACCAGTACGGCGCCTACCCCAGCTCGGACCGCCGGCCCGCCGGCCCCCAGGGCCAGTTCCCCTTCCCCTTCGGGCGGGACCGGCCCCAGAGCTCCGGGGGCCACAACGCCCAGCCCGCCATGCCCCCGCAGATGATGGGCAGCCCCATGCAGTCGGCCCCCGAGGGGCCCCAGGGCGGCATGTGGCAGGGCCGCAGCGAGATGGGCTACCCGGGCTACCCCAACAGGCAGGGCCCGGGCGTGGCCGCCCAGGGGCCCGGCTACCACGGCATGAGCCGCTCCGAGGAGATGATGCCGGCCGACCAGCGCATGAACCACGAGGGCCAGTGGCCGGGCCACCTGGGCCAGCGGCAGCCGCCCTACGGGCCGGCGGGCCCGGCTCCGCCCATGACCCGCCCCCTGCAGCCCAGCTACCAGTCCCCGCAGTCCATGCAGAACCACATTCCGCAGGTGTCCAGCCCCGCCCCCATGCCCCGGCCCATGGAGAGCCGCACGTCGCCCAGCAAGTCACCCTACATGCACTCGGGCATCAAGATGCAGAAGGCGGGGCCCCCCGTGCCGGCCTCGCACATCGCCCAGGCGCCCGTGCAGTCGCCGCTCATCCGCCGCGACGTGGCCTTCCCGCCGGGCTCCGTGGAGGCCACCCAGCCCGTCCTCAAGCCCCGCCGACGCCTCACCATGAAGGACATCGGTACGGCCCCGCCCCCGCCGACCCGCGCCGACCGTCACGCACCGCCACGCGTCCTCACGCGCTGTCAGGCCTCGCGCCGCTAACGCCGCTGCCTTTCCCTTCCCTCCCGTTTCCGCAGGGGCCCCCGAGGCCTGGAGGGTGATGATGTCGCTGAAGTCGGGCCTTCTGGCCGAGAGCACCTGGGCTCTGGACACCATCAACATCCTGCTGTACGACGACAGCAGCATTTCCACCTTCAGCCTCTGCCAGGTGAGTGGCTCTGCGGGCCCGGTGAGCGCACTGCTGAATGTGTTTGGTAAATGGACTGCATTTATATAGCGCTTTTATCCAAAGCGCTTTACAATTGATGCCTCTCATTCGCCAGAGCAGTTAGGGGTTAGGTGTCTTGCTCAGGGACACTTCGACACGCCCAGGGCGGGGTTTGAACCGGCAACCCTCCGACTGCCAGACAATCGGTCTTACCTCCTGAGCTATGTCGCCCTGTTTGCGTGTCTGTGTTTCGTGCATCCTGCACTCTGCCGGTCTGTTGTGCTTACGCTTGTCCCCGGCTCCGCCCGCAGCTGCCCGGCTTCCTGGAGCTGGTGGTGGAGTACTTCCGCCGCTGCCTCATCGAGATCTTCGGCATCCTGAAGGAGTACGAGGTGGGCGACCCCGGTCAGAGGACCCTGCTGGACCCCAACGCCCTGGACCGGGCGGACGAGGACGAGCAGGACGAGCCGGAGGTGGAGGACATGGACGAGGACGAGGAGGAGGATGAGGAAGAGGACGAGGATCAGAGCGAGGGCCCCGAGCAGCAGCAGCAGCAGAGGACGCCGGCGACCGCGCCTCAGACGGCGGTGAAGAAGGAGGGCGGGGACGAGACGCAGGGCGAGAGCGGCGAGGAGAAGGCGGTGCCGAAGAAAGAGGAGGAGGAGGAGGAGGAGGAGAAGGAGGCGGGGTCAGAGCCCAGCTCGGCAGGCCCCTCCCAGGACCCGGGGACCCCCCAGGAGAAGCCCAAGCAGGCCAGCAAGTTCGACAAGCTCCCCATCAAGGTGGTGCGGAAGAAGGACCCCTTCGTGGTGGGCTGCTCCGGCAAGCTGGGCCGGCCGCAGGAGTTCGACAGCGGCCTGGTCCACTGGAGCATCGGCGGGGGGGACACCACCGAGCACATCCAGACCCACTTCGAGAGCCGGGCCGACCTGCTGCAGGCCCGCCAGCGGCCGCCCGCCGCCCCGCCCGCCCGGAAGAAGGCCCCCGCCGCCGAGGCCGAGACGGAAGGCGCCGAGAAGGCCGGCGCCGCCAACGCTGAGAAGAAGGAGGAGGAGGACGAGGAGGAGGAGAAGGCCGCCCCCCGGGCCCCCGACCCCCCGCCGCCGGAGACGGGCGCGGCGGGCGCCGGCCTCACGGCCACCGTGGACGACGTGCTGTCGGCCCGCCCGGGCTCGGTCACCGAGGAGGCGGTGCGCGGCTCGGCGGCCGACGGCTTCCAGGAGAACGGCAAGTTCCTGTTCGGCATCGGCCCGGCGGCGCAGAGCCGGCGCAACATCAAGATCCTGGAGGACGAGCCGCACAGCAAGGACGAGGCGCCGCTCAGCACGCTGTCCGACTGGCAGGACGCGCTGGCCCGCCGCTGCGTCTGCGTCTCCAACATCGTGCGCAGCCTGTCCTTCGTCCCCGGCAACGACCCCGAGATGTCCAAGCACCCGGGCCTGCTGCTGCTCCTGGGCCGCCTCATCCTGCTGCACCACCGGCACCCCGAGCGCAAGCAGGCCCCGCTCACCTACGAGAAGGAGGAGGAGGAGGAGCGGGGCGTGGCCGGCCACAGGGACGAGTGGTGGTGGGACTGCCTGGAGCTCCTGCGCGAGAACAGCCTGGTCACCCTGGCCAACATCTCGGGCCAGCTGGACCTGTCCATCTACCCCGAGAGCATCTGCCTCCCCCTGCTGGACGGGCTGCTGCACTGGGCTGTCTGCCCCTCCGCCGAGGCCCTGGACCCCTTCCCCACGCTGGGGGCCAACGGCTCGCTCTCGCCCCAGAGACTGGTCCTGGAGACCCTGAGCAAGCTGAGCATCCAGGACAACAACGTGGACCTCATCCTGGCCACGCCGCCCTTCAGCCGGCTGGAGAAGCTGTACGGCACGCTGGTGCGGCTGGTGGGCGAGCGCAAGGTGCCGGTGTGCCGCGAGATGGCCGTGGTGCTGCTGGCCAACCTGGCGCAGGGCGACAGCCTGGCGGCGCGCGCCATCGCCGTGCAGAAGGGCAGCGTGGGCAACCTGCTGGGCTTCCTGGAGGACAGCCTGGCCGCCACGCAGTTCCAGCAGAGCCAGAGCTCCCTGCTGCACCTGCAGGCGCACTTTGAGCCCACCAGCGTGGACATGATGCGGCGGGCGGCGCGCGCCCTGCACGCCATGGCCAAGGTGGAGGAGAACCACTCGGAGTTCACGCTGTACGAGTCGCGGCTACTGGACATTTCCGTGTCCCCCCTCATGAACTCGCTGGTGTCCCACGTGATCTGTGACGTACTCTACCTGATCGGCCAGTCATGACAGCCGGGGGGGACGCCTCGGCCGCTCTCCGTTCCCGCGCCCGCCGCCCCGCCCTCCCCGCCCCCGGCCCCGCCCCCTCCCGTTTTCTTTGCGCGCCCGCCGTCGCGCGCGAGTGGAGGAAGCTAAGAGCAAAACCGACTGTTTTTTGTCCTTTTTTTTTTATTTATGCAAAAAACACCTCTTGATTCCACTGTCCGACCCCCCCTTTCGCCCCTGCTTCTCACTAAAGGAAGGATCTCATGAAGGAGCGATGGATCTAAGACAAACAGGGGGGGAGGGGGTTAAAAAAACGAATGATAAAAACAAAACGACGAGAAAAGGAAGCGGGGAAAAAAGAAAACGGTGAAAACTAGCGTGGATAAAGACGAACGGATCGGGGGCGCCGGCCTTGGGGAGTGTGCTGCCTAACGGGAAGGACTTTTTTAATAAAAATGAAAAAATTAATGAAAAAAAAAACACAAAAAAAATAGAAAAACAAAAACTGTAACCAAAGTTGCTGTCTCGTTTACAGTGAGTTTGGGGGATACGTGCGCCCCCCCTCTCCTCGTGGGGGGGGGGGAGGGGCCGCACGGAGAATACAATTTTATGGTTCATATTTGGAGGCTAACCAGACTTCTGGACTCTTGTGTGGTATAATTGCTGTAACTTGGATGCTCTATATTCTGCCCTACAAGAACCAGGTTATCGGCTGTGAACAGATGTCTTTAAATGGGAGGCCCGTGCAGTAGATTGTAGGACTTTTTTCTGTACTGTACACCTTAAACAAAACTGTAACCATACTGTAATAATACTGTTTCACACTGAGAAACGCTGGCTCCGCAGCAGAATTGTAGTTTTTAAAAATGTTTTTAGTTAATGTTGAAGAGAGAAAAAAAGGCTTTCCCCCCAAAGTATTGTGGACCTACAACACCCTGACCTCTTCTCTTTAACCCTCGATTGTATGAATTGACCCTTAAAGACATCACCTCTTAGGACTGGTTCTCAACTTTAGACGCAGTCTCGGCTGCAGTGTATATATGACATTGTACATTACACTCTCTTTCGCTCTCTCGCTCCTTCTCAAAACTTCTGAAGCTCCTCACCCTTTTTATCTTTAATCATTCAAAGGTTACTACACGACTTCACTTCCATGCATCGAAGCCCCGCCCTGCATCGAGCCCCGCCCCACGATAATTTAACCCCTCCTCCCTCCCTGCGCCAGCCCCTCCCCCTCCTCCCACCCCCCTGCCGGTGAGATGCGCAGCTGGAGCTGTGTGCGCAGTCAGCTGCTGTCCCCCCCTCCACTCAGGCAGATCACGTTTTTCGTTCCCTTCAGATAAAGGTGTGGAGAACAAGACTAAAGAAAAACCTCTTCCAAGTTCGATTTCAGCTCCTTATACGACGAAACAAAAACCCAGATGAAGAAACACAAATTGAGATTTTTTTTTTTTTTCCAGTGATATGGATTCTGCATATTTGTATTTCAGACGATGTAGCTAAAAAAACTTGATGTAAATTCCTCTTTTTTTCCTTTTTTGGCTTAATGAATATCATTTATTCAGTATGAAATCTTTATACTATATGTTCCACGTGTTAAGAATAAATGTACATTAAATCTTCGTAAGACGTTTGTGATGGTTTTATTCATTTGGTCGAAGGCCACGATGTCGACGCTTTCCCGCCGTACGCCCTGTGATTTTTAGCGCCTGCGTAAGTGGCTTTGGAGGATCAGCGCTTTCTAGGATAATGCGAGTCGCGACTGGCCCTCGGGTTCTGGCTCGGTCTCATTGACCCACATTACGGTTCATTTAACCTGACATGCCTTCATTCAGACGGCGGGCCACTTCGCCGAGGAGCCAGCTGCCGCACCACAAAACAGTGGATTCGGGATTACGGCCCAATCACAAAAAGCCAAAGTATTTTTTACAGCTTAGTCATGTTAGCAGTGCTTTTGCTTTATAGCACGTCTGAGCAGTGGCATGCTTACGACTTGTCGCATAGACCTCCACTATGCTCTGCGTCGTTTAAAATGCCTTTACTGTGTTCACCCAGCCATCTTTATGCATACGGGGGCCCCCTTGCAAAAGAGATTTCGATCTCGTGGGGGTTTCCTGGTTAAATAAAGGTTAAATAAAATAAATAAGTAATAGTTTAAGGAGCAGCGGCGCATTTGCCCTGCAGCCAACGGTTTCCCTCTGGCTGTGTCGGCGCACATGTGGAGAGCTCCGTCTGTTCGGTCATTAGCAGAAACGCTCTGAAGCTATTACGCCACCTGTTGGGAGTCGCCACGTGAACTGCGCCTGACGTAAAACGGATTGGCCTCCGCTGCGAATGCACTCAGCTAGCCTGCTGCCGCAGCTGAACGTGTCATCTGCGAGTTATTTTTATTAGGCGATGTTTTCTGACACGAGTTTGAAAAGCGACGGCAATTTAGTGTCATGCTTTTGGGTGCAAAAAATAGGGAGGGGGGAAGCAGATGGTGTAACGTTTTAGTGATTCCCTGATGAGAGAAATGTGTGGATCAGCTGTTCACGCTGAAGACGGGTGACCAACCTGAAGTTCCTCTCTAGCCACCTATTTACGCTCTTCATACTTACAATAGTACTTCAGGCACAGGTAACGATTGTCTCTAATTTTGTTTCACTGAATGCTCTACTGTAGCCACCTAGCCGTTAATGTGCTGTCAGTTGGAATGTTAATATGAGAATGTTGCACCACCTGATTGCAGTATTTGTAGGCATTAATACTTTTGTATGGTTTTGATGGCCTATGATGATAATTTACTTGTAGATGTCTGCATGGTGCAGGTCAGCCAACAACAAAACTCAGCCAGAATTGCCTTCAAGCATCAGGCAGGGAAACTGCTTAAAGGTGGTACCTGTCTGGTTCCACGGTTCCAGTCAGTTATTCCTCAACCAAAGTTATTGGGTGTTTTTATTTTTTACTGTAACCGTACGGATTTTACCCAGCATAATTAACAAGATCACCACCGTTAGAAGCAGTGTGTAAAGGTCAACTTGCGTTTTTTTAAATTTATTTTTTGCTGTGCAGTGCTCTGGCTTTTATAACATGTTCTGTGGTCATAAAGTAATGTAAGAAAGTAGGATTGTTTCTTTGAAATTGCATTCCCATTTCAAGCTTTTCAAGGCTGCAACCGTAAAGTTCTTGAGTCTTTCAGTTGAAAACTTCAGAGATTGAGATTGGTTATGTTACTGTACATCAGTGTTAGTCCTAAAATCCACTTTTATGTGATAGCCTGTTAAATTGGGTCTGAAAGACAGACCTAGGCTAAAAACAAAACTTTGCCCATTTCTAAGGCACTGTGACAAAACAAGATCTCAAGGTGTGGAGTATGGCTTGGATTTAGCTGGGAGTGGCAGTTGTGAAATCATAACTGTTTACACACCAACCAGATTAGCCTGCTGATGCTTTCTTCATCACCCGTAGGTGAGGTGAGATCATCTATTTCTCTGCAACCGAGTCAAATAAGGACGGTGAACTATTGCTACCTGCTACCTGTGCGGAATAGGCCATTGTTAACTACAGGAATACTGGCAGTTGGCTCTCTGGGGTTTGCAAGTGTACCATTGATGCTGTCGGTTGTGTGTGGAGAACGGGGGGCTCGTTTCCACCACAAGATGTCAGTGTCATGCAGATTTAGCCTGGAGTATCAGCTTGATGATAACCATCTAACTATCCCACATAAATACATAATCATAATTCTGCATCAGTTTAAAAAATATAAGTAAGTTGCTGGTTTTGTGAAGGAGTTTAATAAATGAAGAGCGGTGTTTTTACATTGCTAATATTAGTCATGAAATGATTTCCCTGCAACTGGCTATCAGTCTAGCTTGTCGTTCCATCGCATCAACGTTTCAGGTTGTTCGAGAAGCGCAGGTGGAAGCACATCTGGTGTGGTCACAGCTGGTTTAATCCCCAGAGAAAAGTCAAATATCACCTTCCCACAAATTTATGTTCATTATTGCCCTCTTGAGGCCGAGATACAAGAACCTAATTTCTGTCGAAAATGACCGCAAACATTGAGTTGGGGACAAAAAAAGAGGCCTTTCAAAAATGGTGAAATATAATTATATTTATTTATATTTACAGATTACAGAAAAGAAATGCAGCTGCTTGTACACATTTGCTTCTGCTGGAAGCCAAGCACAGACTAAAGCACACATGGTGGAATGGATGGACGGTCCAGTCTTATTTTGCGGGTGTTTCTAAATGGGAAACAGCAGGTTGTCTGTCCTTGATCTTCTGCAGAGGGACTGACAGAATCCCCACAGCCTCCTGGAGCTCCAGATCTCTTTCTCTTTCCCCAGCACCGCAGGCATCCGCGAATCCTCTTCCAGAATGCTGTCAGCGACCATCGTTTCGCATCTTTTGGCACCTTGGCGCCTGTTACGAATTCTTCAGTTATTTCCTTGCAGCCCGTCGTTGGGCCTGCCGTTATGCCCTCTTCATCCATGTCTGTTCCTCCTTGAGTGGTCGCTGCTTGTACCACCTCTTCATCCGTCATTACATCTTGCCCCTCGACGGTCACAGTTTCCACTTCTCTGGAAAGGGTTTTAATTGCGGTTGTTGAGACCCGTGAAGGAGCTCCCACATCTTCACGGCTCTCATCTTCTCCTTTCTCTTCATCAGTTTCTGATTTTCTCTCCTCTTCATCGGTCACAATTCCCTCATCTTCACTTGCAGTCAATCCTACTTTATCCTTCCAAGCTGCCTCCTCTTCGCTGGTCAGAGCTGCTTCAACATCTTTGTAAGTCTGGGCTGATCCCACCTCTTCAATAGTTTCATCTTTTCTTGTCTCTTCATCGATCAGTATTCCTTCTTTGTCGCTTGAATCAAGACCTGCTTCTTCATCCATCCCAACTCCGTTCTCTTCCCTGGTCACGGGCGTCTCGTCATTGGTCGCAATTGCTCCCGTATCTTCACGCGTCTCGCCTGTTGCGACCTCTACGACGGTCATGGCTGCCGCTGTCCCCTCTGCAGTCTGAACTGCTTCTCTCCATTCTTTGATTTTCGCCCCTGTTGTGTCCTTTACCTTCAGAGCCGCTTTAACTAGTTTCAGGAGATTGCACACGATGTCATCAGCATCCCTGATCATATACAGTAGTATCGTTCGAGTGGCGGCTCCAGTCAAAGCACTGAGTTCAGAAATAAGGTCCACCAGTTTATCCATGATGTCTTTTGATGTTTTAACATCTGTTGGGGCAGCTGGTCCAATCACACCTCCACTGGCATCCAGTAGTTGTTCGCTGTCCTCCAGCATAACAGTCAGTATTGTTGTTTTAGAAATTCCACTCAGGGCACTCAGCTCACCTATCTCCCTGATGATCCGGACGATGAGTTCACTAGCGTGCCCAACTGTTATTTCTTGGTCCATTTTCAGGAAATTAAAAAGTTTTTCTCTCAGATAGTATTTCGATTTGTAAGTTGTACATGTAGCTAAATGATTATAAAGATCATTCCACATCTTTATAAGCATCTTTTTCTTCAGTTGTGTAATAAGGGCAGCGATTTCTGTCGGCCGTTACGTCACAATGGTAGTGCAGTGAGCAGACAGCTATCGGAGTTCGCTAGCTAGCTAGCTAGGTTGCAAAACTTGGCCTTAGATACTAGCGGCCAGCTGGCGAATGTCATCAGCTGTACGGATTTTTAAACGTCCCCACACAAGATTATAGATTATAAATCAAGTCTGAAGAAATAGCTAATTCTAATTATATACATATGAAACACACCTGAACAAAAACGGTTCAACACAATGAGACAAACTGTATACGCAACTTCTGTTACTGTGGTCACATCCCCGTGTGGATTATGTGCACTTGTGCAGCTAGCCAAAACATTGTAAAGACAAGCAAATGGTTTATCTGTAACTGTCAGAGTAGTGTGTAAATACCTATCGGTAGAGACTAAATTAACTTCCTATAGGGGAAATGGCTAACTATGCTATTTTTATTATTCGGATATCGCACTTATCTTGTCTGATAATGTGCATAGGTTTAACTTGCCAGTTTTAACCTATCCCATCTCGAAAATCAATTGATCTCACTGCGTATGCCGTAAGCACGGTTTGGGTGTCGTAAATATTTCATTCCGGCTCAGCAGCAAGCCGCCAAGGAGATTCAAAGGTCTGAATGACAGAACTCTATGGTTTGAATACAACGCGTTTGACAAAGGAAATGGTACTTGTGGTCTTGTTTGTTTTACTAACGTCTCATAGCCTACTTTAATTAAACTCTAACGCCGAGCCATTTAATTATCTTACTAGCAAACCACTCGGGTGCAAAAATTCCATGGACAGGAGCTTCAAGATAATGTTATTCTGTTGTCTCGCTAAGCAGTTTTTGTCGATTGACATGGTGGCTTGAGGTGGCTAACATTAGCTTGATAAAGTTTTTGGTTGTCTTTCTGAGAAACCTTGCTCATAAATAAGAAATCAAGGTGGCAAAGATAACAAACGATGGGTCATGTCAAGTTGTACGCCAAGTAAAAACGTGAAGTTCGTTACCTTCAAAATAAAATTGAAACCAATCGCTAACCGTTACCTTTTGATTGATCAGCGACCGCAATTAAATCCAGATCGTCACAAATAGATACAACTAAGCACTGGTCGCACGTCATTGGAACTCAGCTTGACAAGGTGCATTCTTATCCAATATTGGTTGCAGCAAATGGAAACGCTTTTAGCTAGCAAGCTAAGTTGGTAACCAGCTAACATATCTGTTTGGAAATGGAATGGTTGCGACAGTCGCTGGATTTTGTAGTCTCTCTGGCTGTATTACAATATCCTCTGCTTAATGATTCATGTCACTTCACGTCGCTGCTGATCGGAACTGTTTAGCTAGTCTACGTCATTGACTGGAAGAAAGGAAGCTAACGATACGTTAGCTGGCTATTACCTAGATGTTTTCAACGTGTTAGCAAGCCAACTGCAATTAGCAGGTGGCCAAGCAACGCCAAACCTCGAAGAATCCAGCCGACATCGCTAGTTTATAACCATTAACTTCTGCCCTGCGTTTAACCTGCGAATTCCTGGGCGCTTGCAAGTACGAATACATCGCCTTATCAGCCTTTACAATGAGAGTAAACAGTTGATGCTTAATCACTACGTTACAATTCGTCCAGGACATTCAGGGAACGGCCATAGCTTGGAGGATCAGACACCGGATTTAAATAAATAGGCAGCTATCTTCAGAATCATGAAAAACTGCGAATACCATCAAATCGACCCACAGGCACTATCGACCCCAAACCCCACGCCACCGCCGCCACCCTGTGCTGAGAAGAAGAGCAAACGGGCAAAGAGAAAATGGGAAGTTTTCCCTGGAAAGAATCGTTTCTACTGCGATGGACGGATCATTTTATCTCGACAGAGCGGCGTTCTTCCACTGACTCTCGGCCTCATTCTCGTCACAAGCACCCTATTCTTCATTTTCGAGTAAGTGCACCGCGCCGCTGTTGTACTTTCCAGTGCTTCATATGTTAATGTTCGGTGTCTATGGTCACAACGAATAATACGTTTAAGTGTTCTAGCCTAAAACTTGCCCACTGTTTGTTTAATGGTGATAGTTCAGAAGTTATGGCTGATTAAGACCTAGTTTCGTAATTTACGTGACTCGATGTACAAAAACGAAGTAGAATACTTTATTTCGACTAGCTGCTTAGTTTCGGTTATTGTAAGATCTGGGAAATGAACTGGTTATTTATAGGGCGTACTCGTGAAACCATTACACGTGGTAAAGGTTAACTTCGATGGGCCCCCAGTCTGATGTACAACAGTTTCTCTGTGGTCTACAATCTAGAGATCAGATACAATCTGACGTGATACTGTAACTGCGATGATTCTAGAGAACTACGAGCAGGGTGTCACACCCTTTTCGCAAACCGAAAGGTTCAGTCGCTTTCACTTCCTTGTGTGATTCTGCATTTTCTGAGAAATGTATATTTGTCGACAGCAACATGACAGAACTCGGTCCCGAGGGGCTACAGTCCAGCTGGTTGCATCAACATCTTGATATCTTCAGTGTTTCAAACAAGGACAGGAACGTTCATTTGCAATAAAAGGCATTTAAAAACTAAGAAAAAGGCAGATCAGCCAGACTGGATAACTGAGCTTGGTTAAGGAAAATATGATACCTTTCGGCACGACAGGACCAAAATTGCGTACCCCTAGCCTATTTGAATGTTCTGGAATCAGTCCACCACCCCCCTTTGTCCCCACCCTTCTGGTCTAGCTGTCCCTACCTGGTAGAGCACCTGACCAGCTGCATCCCTGTGATTGGTGGAGTGCTGTTTGTCTTCGTGGTCATCACCCTCCTGCAGACCAGCTTCACTGACCCCGGGATCCTGCCCAGAGCTGGGCCAGACGAGGCCGCAGATATTGAGAGGCAGATTGGTGAGAGGAGTGTGGAGTGTGGAAAGAAACTTTCAGCAGGCACTCACTGTGACCCACATGCTGACACACACACACACACACACAAACACACCTGCATGCTAACACACTAATCGGATGCTCTGACCTCACATGCGCATACTCGCTGTCATGGGAGCACACTACTGCACCCGTTCACATTGGTACGCAGGCTCTCACAGGCACACATACTGACACACAGTAAGATAGCCATAAGCCACTTAGCAAGACAGCATATACACACACAGGCTCACACACAAATACAGCGGTGCACATGTACTTTCATATTGGAACACGCATGAACACACCCTTTAATGAAAGTTGAGCCTTGCTTTATCCCCATATTCCTTTCCCATCCCTTCATTTCCCATGCAGACAGCTCAGGCTCCACCTCCTACCGTCCCCCACCACGGACCAAGGAGATCCTAATCAACCAGCAGGTGGTGAAACTCAAATACTGCTTCACCTGCAAGATGTTTCGCCCGCCCAGGACGTCCCACTGCAGCCTGTGTGACAACTGTGTGGGTAAGGCTGGAGAGGGCCGGGCCTTGACCTGCCACAGACACTCCCACACTTTCCTTAGACATGCCCACACATAACAGCAGACACGCTCTTTTACCCCATTTGCCCCTTCATGCAACGGGCAGGTTGTCTTGCTTGATGAAAGCCGAACCCCTGATATAGATCAGCGTGACTCCTGCTCTGTGCTCCTGACTCAGGGTGATGACTCATCCATGACTCATCGTGCCAAGAGGCTGTTGGAAGGCGATATTTATTTGTGCGTGCTGACATAATCTTGGGAACTTGAGGACTCTTGGAGAGCGGTCTTGGCATGACTAACAATGTCTTGCCTTTTAATAAATATTTAGTTTTATGATGGTCAATTAATCACTGTGGGAATGAATACTGGTGCTGGGTTGCACGGTTGTAACCGGATGATTTTTTGTGATGTGTGATTGGCCAGGGGCCTACACATCGCTGTTGATAGGCTGATATTGCATTACGGCTTCTCCTGGCCTCACTCCGAGGATGTCACCCTCAAAGGTGTGTTATCTGTCTGTGAAGTGTAAATTGAAAAGCCAGTGTCCTGAGCACGCAGTCTGGAAACCACTGTTCCATTTGTACGGTCACTGGCGGGTCGGTTCTCAGTGTGAGTTGGCTAAGAGTGTGGAAAAAGAGCCGATCGGCCCCTGAGCCTCGGCTGTCCGAGAGAACTCAAGATTGAAACCAGCGTTCTGGCTCGCTGTGCTCGATTTCTAACACGCACTCTTACTTGTGTATTTGTAATCCTCCACAGACTCTGAACGGTGACATTTTTCTCACGCATCGGCCTTTCAGTACGCATGCCCGTAGTACAGCAGCATGTAAGAGCTCAGCTGAGTGGGGCTAGCACCATGAAAATGGCGCCGTATGCCGTGGGTTGTGGGTAATTTCTATTTCTATCCTCCAGAACGGTTTGATCATCACTGCCCCTGGGTGGGGAACTGTGTGGGCAAACGCAACTACCGCTTCTTCTACAGCTTCATCGTCTCCCTGTCCTTCCTGACGGCCTTCATCTTCGGCTGTGTGACCACTCACCTGGTGATGCGTATGTGCCCCGCCCTTCCTCCCTCTCTCTGCAGTGCCCTTTAGACATTTCAGTGCTGAAAAAACACCTGGATATGTGACAGCCTGCGCTAACGGCCTTTTTCTTAAATAGAGTCCCAAGGAGGAAGAGGCATCATCTTCGCCCTCCAGGAGAGCCCTGCCAGATATCCTTTTCTCACTGCCTCCTGGGGATCTGGCTTTCTGCACCTGCCTTGAATAACAGCATCTGTTAGGTTACTGAAACGTAAATGGGCCCAGTCCATGTACACTGACTTTTCAGTTCATTTCCTGAGCGGGTGGCTGCTGGGATATGTAGTTTGTTTCCTGGAGAAGAGCCATTTGCTGAGATATGTAGTCCTGTATTTTCATGGTGTGGTCCTGCGTTTGAGGTATTTTGTCTCCAACTCTTAATGATCTGAAAACAGCGGCCAAACTCAGGATGAACCTTTTAGCTGGGCTAACATGACAACCACAGCATGAATGGTGGTGGTGATGATGATGATGAAGATCCAATAGGATACGTCACAGTCCTTGACTCTCCCCTAGCACTGCAGTAGAGCTGGTGGTATGTTTCTTCTCTGTCTGGTCCATCTTGGGTCTCTCTGGCTTCCATACCTACCTGGTGGCTTCCAACCTCACCACCAACGAGGATGTGAGTATTCCAACATGCTGCAGCCACAGCCGTACAAGACTGTTCAGTAAATCACGAATCTACGTAATGAAGCAAATATTGACAATGTGCTCTAAAGGCATTGAAATCTGCATATTTTGTAGGACCTACTTAATTTTTTTCTTCACTGTTTCCCCTTGTATCCTGTTGACACCTGTGTGTGCGTTTGCAGATTAAAGGCTCCTGGTCGGGTAAAAGTGGGTCCGAGGGCTCGGGAAACCCGTACAGTTACAGCAACATCTTCACCAATTGCTGCGTGGTGCTGTGTGGACCCATGCCCCCTAGGTGAGTGGGCGTGGACTTGCGTGGAGGTTCGGTGTGAGTAATGACACTGATGCCCTCATCTCCCAAGCGTGATCTCTGCCCCCTCATCAGAATGACGGTCCCTAACCGCTATATGAAACAGGATGCTGGTCTAGATTCAGTGCTTTGAAGATGGTAGCTATACTGTGTGAAATGCACTGTGCTTACTGAGGGCGAGGATGCAGTTCTACGTTGCTGCTCTAAATGACCTGACCTCCGCTCCCTCTGTTTTACCCCCCCCCCCCCCAGTCTGATTGACAGGAGGGGCTTCGTGCCCCCGGAAGAGGCTCTGGCAGTGGCCCCGCCGCAGGTCGAGCTGCCCACCCTCGAGGCCAAAAGTGACATCAACATGGTAGGCGGAGCCTCCTAGCGGAGGTGCTGGGCTCGTAACTCGCACAACCTCGCAAAAACGCACGCCAAAACCTCACACCCGGGCCTCTCCGCTGGCTGTGGCCTGCCGCAGCATTGCTCTCTTTGTGAACTTGCGCTTGCCACACCAGGACTGATACGGAGTTTGTGCCCAACTTGAAGACAGACAAACAAAATGTCATACCTGTTACGTGTTTTTTTTTTTGTAGCAAATGTGTATTTTTTTATTGATATTTTTATTTTTGTTTAATTTGATATACGTGCATGTATGTGTGTGTGTGTGTGTGTGTGCATGTATATATAATGTGTGTGTGTGTGTACTGTATGTATATATATGTGTGATTGTGTGTTCTGTTGGAAACCCTTACTATGTCATCTTCTGTTATTTATTTATTATGGGTTGTCAGTTCTAAAATTTGTATTTTTAGCTCTGACTTTCCATGCATAGCGGTAGAAGGTGTGGAGTCTTCCATCAGACATCTTATTATGACACATCAGAACCGACAGCCAATGGGGGGGAGAGGCTGACCTCTGGCTTCGCTGCCTTAAACGAGCCGTTGGCTGCGTTCCATCCCATAATCATAGCCTTGTCTAGTTCCTGTTACAAATTAACCTGTAATATTTCCCAGTAAATCTGAGTCAGCGGGCTGGGTTGCCTTGTGGATAGAAACACACTGGCCACAAGTGTTATTGGTGGTGTGGCTACTTCAGAGTTCAGTGGAAGAAACGTGTTTTGCCACTGTTAAACTGGTTTTGTGTGTTAAGGGGAGATTTCATTTTTGTAGGTTTTATTGTTGGCTGGTGTTACAAGTTTCCAGTTAGTGCACGGCTCATTTAGTTCCTGTTTTGTTTTTGGTTTGTGTAAATGAATATCCCCATCTGTGTGTGTGTGTGTGTGTGTGTTTGTGTGGGAGCGAGTGAGAGATAGAGAATGAGGGAACAGTGGAACCGAGACCTCTGTTTCGTCTGCGTAAACAGGCGTGAAGTTTTTCTGTGTGTATCTTGAGTGTTGAGGGTTATAAAGGCCTTACATAGACTGTTCTGTGTAGTGTGCTATGAAGACTCCTCTCAGAGAGGGTTTGGGTCTAAGGAGGGAGGGATTCATAAATTAGGTGCAGCACCTGAAAACAAATCTCCACACTGGCTCTACCTCACTTCATTTAGTGGGAACTCTTTACAAGGAAATTAGTCTGAAGTATCCTCCAAACTGCTTTTTTTTTGTGTATTTCTGTGTAGAACATATTCTTTGCTCAGGTCTAACACCGCTGACCAATGACCCAATTGCTTTTAATTGTCTTTTATAACCTTGCATTTAAAAGCTTTACATTGCTTTGAGCTGTATATTACCTCAGGACCAGAACAGATTCATGAAAAGTAAAAAACTGATAAGCCATGACATTTTGGGAAGTATTTCACAATTACACCAGTGGTGCCTTATTGAAATGTGTGTGTAACGGTTACTTGTACCTTTAAGTGAATTGAGGGAAGGTGCAGGTATTTAAAACTGAGGGATTTGTCCCCTTGACCTGCAGCTTCTGACTGTATTGTGTGCTCTGTGTCCACCAGAACAGTGCCTGGGCTGCCTGTAGTTTCAGCCTTTGGCTGACGCCGTTTCCGACATCACTTTACTGTATATTTTTTACTTTGTGTTTTAGGAATTTAAAGTTCTATTTCTTTTGGCTTAACGGTTTTAAATTAAAATGAATGAAAATTTAATAAGTCATTTTTTTATTATTGGCAATAAACTGTATAAAATGCAAATAAGTTTAACTGGATTGGGTTTTATTTTACTTTGAATTGTGCCTTTTTAGTTTTTTAAAATCATCCCTTTAGTTTCTTTTTTTCTAGACAATTTTTCTGGTGTGAAAGTACACTTGCACATGCATGCACACACACACACACACACACACACACACACACACACACACAAAAATATGTTAGTGACCTCTAGTTACCTTCACATTTGAACCTCACAGTTACGGACTGAGCGGTCAAACAAATATGAATGAAACTGGAAGTAACAATACAAAATGCCGCCTAAGCTCATTATTATCACTGATGCAACAATGTGACCACTTAAGGGAACTGGATGTTCTCCACCAAACCCTATCAAAATTTGTCCAGTTTCATGATTTGCTACTATTGCTTTAGAAAGCAATGGAAAAATCAACAGTATTTAACACGGAGCACCAGACCAAATTCAAGCCTTTTGTAAAAGATTTGGAAAAGCTACTGAAAGAATTCATTTTCTAATGAGATCCCATTGGTTCTGATATATGTTATTTACTTAAAGAGTTATAGCTGCAAAATGAGAGTAGCTTGTTTAAAAAAATAAGGCTACAGTAATAGAAGTACAGTATGTCATTCCAATCAAGAAATGATTTGAAATTGTTAAAATTTGTTTTCAGGTTGCTTTCAGAGTTATGAACACTTCAGAGTTACGAACAGACTCCATGCTTGTGTTTGTATCTGCGAGACAGTACTGCAGTTGGCTTCTTAAATTTTTTTGCACTGACTCTATAGTCTCATTAGGTTGAGTTGGCATGAATGTGTTTCCTGTAATCCTTGTGTGTTTGTGTAGCTGTCTGCGTTTGGAATATGTGTCAACTGACCTTCCGTGCTCTGCGTTGTTCTGTGGTGTCACCCCCTCCCCCTCCCCCTCCCAGGAGGATCGTTGTCAGGATTTTGCGGTGTCATGCGCTGGGTGAGGTTGGGGTGGGGTGGGGCAGCAGAGAGAGTGGAGATGGTAAGAGACCGTGTGGCGGGCTGTTTCTCCCGCATGTCGTGCAGTCTGAGACGCCGTTACCATGGTGACCCGGTGCCCATCCCATGCCAGGCCGCTTCCCGGTCGCTGCCTCCTCATCCCCTCTGCCCTGCAGGGTGTGTGTGTGTGTGTGTGTGTGTCTCTGTGTGTCTTATTTTAGAGCTGCACCAATCCATCCTGCATTTGAAGCCCCTTTTGCTCCGTTCCCTCGCCGGGTTATGTAAAAGAAATGAGTCATTTTGGCACTTCAGCGTTGCTTGGAGGCACTCGGTCTTATTTATGCTTCTCGCAATACAGTATTTTCCCCTTGAAAAGTGAGACGCTTACTCGAGTTGGCAGGAAGTTATTCAACGAGAAAATGCGAGAGCTTTAACTCCCCCTGTATTGAGGCCAACAAGGAATTGTTATAATTCATAACCACTTCCATTTACATAACCGTGCTTCTGTCACAGTCTGATTTGGGAAGGTATCCATTTGTCCGGACAGGGTATTCTTGTATAGGTAGTACATTAATTATGTGTTCAGTGTTCATATGATATGACTATTATGTTGCCCGATAACTGATATTTTAGTGTTAATCTATAAACAATTTCGTCTGGTGCTCCTTTCCTACAGTGGCCCAAATAGCTTTCCTGAATATCTTTGGTTTCAGTGGGACAGAATGTTGTGAAATTGACATAGTATATCACTCTGAAGGTAACGGCCATTTTGAGTTATTTCATTTTGTATCATGTTATGAATGCATCCATTGGCTAATGCCTGAGCTTCACCAATGCAATGTGTCTCTGGGCCCATGTGCCCCGCCCTCATCCCCACAGCCTGCATGCCTTTGATCTCACTGGGGATGGGCGACGACCCATCATTTCTGTTCAATGATCTGGCTGAAGCTTACTCTGCTGCTTTCATGCTGTAGTCTGTTTCTGTCTTTCTGCTCTGTTCTCTCTGTTACTGCTCCCCTCTTTTTCTGCCTCGTCGTCCCCTCTTTCTCCTCCTCCTGTTCTTCACCCCTCCCTCCCCTCTGCAGTGTACACAGGGACCTAAAGACCTCTCCCCACCTGCGCCTCTGTAACCTTTGCCCCCAAGGAAGCTGGAGACTGCATCAATCAGCCCTGCTCAGGCCACGTTGGACCTGGTGACCCCATCCCCCCCTGCTCTGCTGCTCGGTCTGCACACCTTCAGCTTGTGTGGAAATGCACTCACAACCCGCCGTGAGCCCCAGCGATGGTTTCAACTAGCGCAGATGTCAGAAGAGCTCTGAGCTCCAGGAGCTCTGCAGTGGCCCAGGCTCTCTGACCGCTCCACTCCAATTGGCCTCTGGCCCCCAGGTCCCTCCCAGCCCAGGTGTCCATGGAAACATCCAGGGGACACAGTCGTGAAGAGGGCAGTCGTGGGTGTGGCTGGGGTTTGTCTGCCGGAAAACAAATCCATTTACCCATGAGTATGGAGCTTCAGAGCATTTTTCCTATTGCAACTTTCCTGCAGAGGGAAAGGAACTTCCCTTCAGAGAGAGCAGAAGATGGATGGATGGATGGGGTGTGCTCTCAGCCAGATTAGCCAAGCTTTCAGGAGCCGTCTACACGGCTTTACCCAACAGTTATGTTTTCTCAGAATGGGACAAGGGGAGCCAACGAGAGAGGCCAATGCGATGAAGACTGATGTCTGCAGCAAGCAGGCTACAATAGAAAGCACATGAATACTTAACCCTCCTATTGTGTTCAAATTAACTAACAACTTTTATGTTTGGGGTCACTTTGACCCCAGCAATATAAACCTGCAGAACATAATTGTAAGAGAAAGTGTTACCCAAGTTTCTCTCTCAGCTACTTTAGGCTTTTCTACTGACCATCTTAATAGCCCAGTAAATAAAACATGACTCTCCCCATCCTCCCCTTATACATCAAGTATTGATTTTATATGACTATTGTGAAATATGCAAATCATTATACAATCTCATTCATTGACTTAAAATGGAAAACAAAGTATGTTTTGGTGCTTGCAGGGCTTTATGTTGGTATTAAGCGCTCATTAAAAAAAGAAAAATAACATTTGGAAAGAAACAAACTTTTATTATCAAGCATAGTAATATTTTATGTTCGGGGTCAATTTGACCCCAGGAAAAAATATAAAAAATTTCACTATTTCAAACATTTAGGCTCAGAAAACACTTCAGAACTTCAATAAGTAACACATAACAGTTATTAAATAATGAAGAAACACAAATAAAAAGTAAATTAGTCACCAGAATTGAGTTTTGATAAAAAATGAACAAAACAGCTCAACTAGGTACCCGTGGGTATCAATTCTTCATTCAGACGAGATAGGTGCAAGTTTGTCACGCTCCTGTTGACCCTGCCTTGTTTCCCTGTCATCAAAGCGTATAATGCGGTAGAAGACATGAAATGTCTCCAGAGACATTGTGGCTGGAAAAATTGCCCTACCAGTGTCAGCATTCCAAAGGCTTGCTGTTGCTTCACCTTTTGACTTGTACACTCCTGCCAAAATAAGCAACCCAATATAGGATTGCAGGTGGGTCACATCCAGCTCTTTCCAATTGTCACCATACACATGCCTCCCCTCTAAGTTTGTCTTCTCAAGAATATCCTTGGGTTTATTGGTGGTTGAGAGGCAACCGGAAGGTGTCTTGGTGGTTGAGAAATGACAGGGGGGTTTCTTTGGGGTTGAGAAATGACAGGAGGGTTTCTTGGTGGTTGAGAGATGACAGGACGGTTTATTGGTGGTTGAGAAACAACAGGAGGGTCAGAATGTGGTATCTCAAAGGCTTAATTCTCATCATCAGAGGAGGATTCCACATAATCAGGGTCCTCCTCAACATTATCCTCAGTTTCAGACATATCCTCATCTAAATCACTTTCACCCTCCAAGATCTGTGACAGAACCTCAGTGGCAGAAAATGTATGCCTCTGTCTGGTGGTCATTTTCAAAATCTTTAGTTGAGGCACAAATGCAAAGAGAAATGGTTTAGAGGGATGTGTGTGCAGCCCTTATTATAAGTTTGCCCCTGCCCCCATGTTGCGTGAATTATCAGAGTTCTCGCGGGAACTATGTTTGCCCCACCCCCATGCTGCGAGAATGATCAGAGATCTCGTGGGAACTATGTTTCCTCCTCTCACACACTCTCTCTCTCTCTCACACACACACGCACACAAATTAATGTGAAAGTGCCCTCAGTATCAGCCGACACAACAAAAACAAGATCAAAATGATGGTTTTATATAACAATAGAGCTTGGGGTCAAAATGACCCCAACAACACTGATGCATACAACATGTGTACAGGACATTGAAAATAATTTTTTCAGTTAATTTCATGTTTGCCATGTTTTCCCCATAAAGTTAGGAAAAGTCATGAAATATCTAGCTGAAAAAAGTATGTTAATCAAATTGACCCCAAACATAATAGGAGGGTTAAGACACCTCATTCAGGACCTTGTTTTGTCATTGAAGCTGTGTGAAATCCTTTAGCCATATCTCTACTACAGATGTTAACCACAGATGCAAATGCTCCAATCTAGCAGTAATAAACAGATTCCTCCGGCCTCTATGACCACCAGGAAGGACGTTCTGGAGTTGTGGCTGACTCAGTGCTCAGGTGAACATTGCAGGAATAAACACGGGCCTGTATTTTTTAATGGCGATTTTTCATTTGTGGAAAATATTTGGAAAACTTCACCAGGTTTGGGCATTTGAACCTTCCCTTCAGTTCTTTCACCCAAAGAGGCCAATGCACTTACCGAAGCAAATGAAGGATTATGACCAAAGAAAGATTTGGTCAAATTACCTGGTGACCCAATCTGTATTTGTGCAGGTAGGTGACAGAAATGGTCTTCCTGACCAGCTGACATCAGGCCATTTATTGTTGCTGTATTGAGTAGCGGTCAGCAGTGAAATAAGAGCTTGTGACCGTATTTCAATAGCGGTTCATCAGTCGGTCCCACCTCCACTGAATGATGTGACTGCCATGCAACCTACAATCCCAGTGATTGTACTTGCCAAATTTATTTTTCATTTTTTAAATTGTTTTCGCACAATGTTTTTGAGTGGTCAACATGTTTAAATTGTCATAATTTCATAAGCTCGTGAGAATATAATTGTTTAAATAAAGTAGTTACTGCGTAAGAACAAGGCTATATTAATACATTACATTACATTACATTATAGGCATTTAGCAGACGCTCTTATCCAGAGCGACTTACACAACTTTTTTACATAGCACTTTACATTGTATCCATTTATACAGCTGGATATATACTGAAGCAATGCAGGTTAAGTACCTTGCTCAAGGGTACAACGGCAGTGTCCTTACCCGGGATTCGAACCTACGACCTTTCGGTTACAAGCGCAGTTCCTTACCCACTGTGCCACACTCCGTCCTGTATAGAGAGTTTGAGCCTATCGAGACAACTTACTGAAATTAGAATGCTTAGCGGTGTTGTTTTTTGGAAAAGATACCCCCACCCATGCCTTTTTTGACACAAGGAAAACCTCTTTCCTCTGAAATCTTGAAAATGAATTTGCATGTAATAGATCTCTCATTTATGTGGTCTTTGACCCAGACATTCTGTGTAATGGCCCTACAGCATGTTCCCAGGCAGAAACCAATAGGAGGCCTGTTGACTGCTATTGGCCATTGGATATGATGCACAATAAATTCACCAAACGTGAGATTAAGACTTTTAAGAACTAATTTTTGTGGGCGCCTTCAAGTGTGACTGACCACGGAATCTCCAGTACCACCACATCTGTCTCCAGAGTGACCAATTGCAAAGTGATTAGGGGCGGACGTATCCTCCCATTATAACAGTGTGCATCATCCGCGAATGACATTCTCGCTTTCTTCTTTGTGAAGATCACAGATCCTCAGTACACCAGTGGGAACCTCTCAACCTGCGACCTGTCATCGATACCCTGCTTAATGCGGCATCACTATCTTGGGTAGAGACTAGCACCCTCTCTGCATCGCTTGCATCGGAGTAAAACACGTGTAGGTGTCTTTGGGTAACCTGGAATCCTGTGTGCTCTGCATCAAAATACCAATACGAATTCTGAGGAGAACCCTACCTGCCCAGTGCAGTAGCTAACGCTGCAGCTAAGAAGCCTAGCACGAGTTGGGGAGACATAGTCAATTTACCGCTCGACTGTCCTCGAGTCAGATGAGGGCGAGGAAGAGAAGGAAGAACGGATGCCAATGCTAGCGCCAACATCCTTTGTGATGATAAGGAGGAGGAGAAGGATGCTAACCTCACTCAGCCTTTGAGACTAAGTAGTTCTCTAAGCAGCAGTACACCCAGCCCCCCCACCCCTTCCCCCTCCTAAAGGTAGCTGACTCACACATGGTGTGTGAATGAGCTGCTGGGGTTGAAGTGGCCTGCATCGCAGAGTGCAGGTGAGGAGAGAGATTTGTACAATGGGAAATGGCTCCCCTCTTTCCAACTGCCTGGCAGGCAGTTCCTGTCCTGGCCTGCATGAAAGAGATAAGGAATTATTGGGATAAACCTTTCCACAGTAGAGTACCCACTGAGGGCTACTATAGTCTAGAGATTAATGGGGGCAGTGATCTCGGTGTGGGCGCCCCCCCCCCCCTCCCCTTCGCCCCCTACTCGTAGAGCCTGCTGTAGCATTTCACCTGCACCTGAATAGGAGTTCCTCCCTGTCATCAGCTGATTCTTCCCTGCCTGGGAAGTTGGAGGTATTCCATGTCAGCCTCCCAAGCCATTCAGAGCCTGAATGCAGACTATCTTCTAGCTGGTTTTCAGTCAGAACTGTTGCAGGAAATGGGGCTTTCCCTCGATAAGACCAGACCCAGCAATTTGGGAGGAGGTTTGTGTCATCACATACCTCATTCTCCGCATCTCCTGCAGAGCTGTACAAAAGGGTTGGGCGAGTAATGGGCAGCAGCTGGCGAGAGGTCTCTGAGTGAACTTTTCCAGTCTGCCAGACCAGCATGAACATCATTGTGGACTCTCCTTTGACCCCACCAAGGCCCCACCTATTCTTCTCTCTGGGCAGCAAGGGGCATGTGGTGGCCAAACATGCTGCTTGTACTCATTCCTTCCTCTAAACCTCATATCTTCAAGTCTTGCCAGAGTGAGGGAGATTGGTTTTTCTATGATTTTAGGGGCCCCACACTGGGTTCCGGAAATAACTCCGCTTCTCGCAGGCGAACCATGGCCCCTTCTCCTGTTGAGGGACAGGCACTGGGGCAAATTTTCCACCCGCACCCACGGGCGTCTTGCTGTCTGGGCATGGCCTGTGAGAGGATGAACTGAAATGCAGTGGGACTACCCCTAAGGGTGATTGACACCATTCAGAAAACCAGAGCCACCTCAACTCGATCTTTATGACCTGAAGTGGCAAGTGTTTAAGAAATGGTGTGAGGAGAAACAGGCTATTTCCTTCCAATGCTCTGTGGCAAAAGTGCTGTGTTTTCTGCAGGAGATGCTGGATAAAGGCAAGGCTTCCTCTACTATTAAGGTTTATTGGGCAGCTATATCGGCATGTCACGTTGGGTGCAGAGGCAGTCCAATATGGTCTCACCCATTGGTGGAGCGCCTCATTAGCGGTGTGCACCAGCTGTGGCCTGTCTCTAAGCCCGTTGCTCTATCCTGGAACGTACACATTGTTCAAGAGGTGCTGTCTTCTGTGCCTTTTGAGCCAGTGGAGTGCATAGATCTTGAACTGCTCTCCCATAAAGCATTACTTCTTCTAGTCCTGAAAATGGCCAAGCATGTTAGTGAGCTTCAGGCTTTGTCGCTCCACCCCTCACGTCTTTGAATTTTGAGAAGGTGGTGTTAAAGGCCACCCCGGTTTTAGTTCCTAAAGTCATCAACTCCACTTACCTATGTTCCCCAGTGGAGTTTCTGGATTTTCATCCTCCTCCGTTCACCAGGAGGCTCAAAATACTCAAAATACGCTGAAGATGTATGTGGGCAGAAAAAAAGCTTTAGGAGGAGTAATCAGTTGTTTGTGTCATTGGCCTCTACTTATAAGGATAAGCCTGTGTTGTGACAGCATCTGTAACCACTTATTTGTAGAGGCCATTAGCATTAGCCTACGAGTCCAAGGGGTTGCAGGTGACTGTTGGGTTGTGAGCCCATTCCACCTGGAGAATGGCCTTATCACAAGCCCTGTTCGGAGGCTTCTCTGTCTAGGACATCTGTGCAGAAGGCTACCTTTAACATATTTGTGAGGTCTTACAGACTGGAAGTGACGGTGCATTCAGTCCTCAGTGTAGGCTGCACATGAGTGGATGTGGTATTACTGGGGTGCTCCCATGACCTTATACAAGGGGATGGATTTGGGGTGTGATGCAATTCGGGAGTGGGTCATATCTCCCATTTTGAGCGAAGTTCGATAGAAAACATTGTGTTACTATTGTGTAAACCCTGTTCTCTGTGAACGGAGGGAGGTATCTCACTGTGCTGCCTGACTTGCATTGGCACACAAGATGCTTGAGAATGTCATTCCCTGATGATGCACGTCATTATAAGGGGAGGATAAGTCCCCCACTAATCACTTTGTGATTGGTCTATCTGGAGACTGACATGGTGGTATTGGAGCTTCTGTGATCGGTCACATCTGAAGGTGCCTTCCATTGTGTGATACACTATATGGCCAAAAGTATGTGGACACCTGGCATCCAACATCTCATTCAAAATGATGGGCATTAATATGGAGTTAGGCCTAATGGATAGGTTAATAGGTTAATATGATTAGGCCTGGTTCACAGTTGTCTTTCCAATTGATCCCAAAGGTGTTGGATGGGGTTGAGGTCAGGACTCTGTGCAGGCCAGTCAAGTTCCAAACTGTTCTCGACAAAACCATTTCTATATGGACCTCGCTGTGTACCTGGGGGCATTGTCATGCTGAAACAGGAAAACAGTAGGGAAAGCACAGAATTGTCATTGTGTCATTGTATACTGTAGCATTAAGATTTGCCTTCACTGGAACTAAGCTCAAACCATGAAAAACTGCCCCGGACCAAGGAGTGTCCAGATGCTTTTGGTCATATAAATATACAGTACTGTGCAAAAGTCTTAGGCACCTGTGAAACAAATGCTGTACAGCTAAGATGCTTTTAAAAATAATGAAATGAAAGGTTATAAATATCGAAAAAATAATATAAAGAGCAGTAAATAGTTGAAAACTAAATAAAATCAATATTTGGTGTGACCACCCTTTGCCTTTAAAACTACATCAATTCTCTTAGGTACACTGTCCTGCAGTTTTATGAGAAAATCGGCTGGTAGGTTGTTCCAAGCATTTTGGAGAACTTGCCACAGTTCTTCTGCAGATGTTGGCTGTTTCGCTTGCTTCTGGCTCTCCAGGTAATCCCAGAGACCCTTGATCAAGTTTTTATCTAAAAAGTAGTCTGTTACTTAAAATATTACTTTATTTAACAAAATACAAAAATGTATCTGTAAAATTTCATTTTTTGGAAAATTCATGTTTGGAAATCTCAAATTTGATCCTTTCTACTGACACACTAATGCAGAAAACAAAAAATAAACATCTACGACTAAATATATACTATATATTGTATTTACAAATCTAGGGTGCCTAAGACTTTTGCACAGTACTGTACATTACTCAGTTCTAAAATAACAGGGTTTAAACAATAGTAACCCAACATTTTGTTTGTTTTTCGGCCTATGTGAACTCTTTTCAAAGAAAGGTAACCTAGTTTGAAATGTCAGAAATAGATCATTTGTTGTAAATGTATTATGCTGTATGCAAACTGTTGTGAAACTCAAACACTTTCCCTTTAAAGCCAGCAATGCTCCATGCCACTCTGTTCCGACAGGAGTGTTTGCACAGACAATTGTAAAGTAACTGAACTACTTGACCATGCAATGTTGCACATCCCCATCTAGCTAACTCTGACTTGCTGATGTAATATTTACAACACAGGAAAGCTATGAAGGAATTCACATGTTCACTTTATAGGTAGGTTGTTTCTTTACTACTGTATAGCAATTAAACTTGGCAATATATTACTGAGATGTAATGTACAAAAATTCAGTAAGTGAAGTAGATTGATATTGCTTACATTGTGGTTTTCAAGGGCTTGTTTGGTAACTACAGGTTAATGCACCTCACCAAATGACAATAAAATTTGAAAATGAAATATTTTTCTTTTCATTTTTCCCAAAGGAATCCTGTGCCTTAAAGCAACCGAACCCATGTCTCTTTGCAAGTTGTGCAGAATGTAGGTTACTTCAGGAAGAGTGTAGACATTTCAATATTGTAGTATTTGATGCAGTATTTCAATAGTGTTTTGGAATACATACTGTGTACTGACTCCATAGATTCTAATTGCATCTTTATCAGAGATATGTCTCTTGAGTCAGTACCCCCACCACAGGGCGTGTGAAGCCTTTTTTATGTAATGACCTGGCGCTGGCCACAAGGGGGCAGTGTGTTACAGGAAGAGGAACTCTCACCTCAATATGCAAAGCATATGCCCAGCTCTTGGCCTTTTGGTGTTTCCTAGACAACTGCACTGAGTCACTGGAAATGAATGATGCTCCTGGGAATTGATTACTAGTTTCTTGTTTTAGAGAACACTGAGGAGTTTTAGTGGTGGATTCTACATAACTGCATTTCCAGCCTTGGCTCAAAGTTTGATATGTATTTTTCCTTAAATCACAGATTATATATAGGTCTCTAACTGAAAAATATCCGTTTGGCAATACAAGTGTCTTCTCTAACTCATTGTTTTTCTTGGTTTAGTGCCCTGTCTGAAGGAAAAATGAAACGGCTAAATGGTGGAAAACGTACAGATCCATGAAGGGCTATTTGCTTACAGATGGACAAATTTGGCATCAGTCATCATTTATTTGCCAGTAGTCATCAGTTCAGAGGACCTTGTAACAATTTCAACAACCTTGATCATTCATAGTTCATTCTAATGCTCTGATTGGTTTGCAGAAAATGTAGCCCTAATGACACAGTGGGATGAGCCACACCAGTGGCTGAACTGTATATGGTTTTCTCATTACGGTACTTAATTAGCTCAAGCACTTGCATCTGGGGCCCAGCAATATTGTGATTGTGTTTTCAGTATTAATATATTGGTGGATAATATCTTAGTAATTGAACATATTCAATATTTTATGAACAAAGGCATGTGGTTGCATGTATACTGGAAATAAAACACTAGGCATGGTTTGGTAACAATTCACTGTATAATTTTTTTTTACTGTTATGTTCCCCTACCCACTTCATTCAGTTACCAGAAATGGTAAGAAAGTATTGTGACATAACATTTTATAATACAGGGGGAATCCTGACTTGGAGAATTAAGTGCAGAGCAGACTTAAGCACATTTTATGCACTTGACTCAAGGTAATATCGTGAATCAGACTTGCGTGCAACTTAAGTCTGACACACCCTCTGAATATCGACTGAATGTCTGTGTATTGAACGTTGGTGGGACATACACTCTGAATAACCTCAGAGGTAAAACACACCCTTGTTGTGGCTTATAAAATACTTTGGCCCTGTTAATCATACACTCTGGTTAAGCTGTAGTTTATCATATATTTTGTGATTGTTTTATTCTGCCTAGGCTGTTGCAGTGTTTCTAGTTTGATACTGGTGTTACGTCCTTCTAAAACACCATTGATGCCGGTATTAATGACCTTTGCCCTTTAGGGGGGTGGTAAATTCCCTCGCGAGAACTGGCAGCTGCCATCCTAAAATGAAATTTTACCTCCCCAGTTATACTGACCAATTAATATAAAATAATTTTATTATCAAATTGTATCATATTTTTCCGACTTTGACTGTAATTTCCCATAACTGGTTCCAATTTCTTTTCCAACAAAAAATGGATGCGCCCCTGCTCCTTATATGGACCATTTACTATAGTATTAATGAGTTTATTCAAATTGGGTATGCAACTACTTGTGTCTGATTTCACCTGGTATAGACTTTCCATAACGTTCCAATGTCTTAAACCTCTGTAGCAGCCATGGTATTCACTTCTGACTCGCTTTGGCACATTACCTGTACTATTAGCGTTTTAGCATTGTCCGCTCTGTGAGCTGATATCAAACACTTGTACTATGAACTTGACTAGAAACCATATACAGTGGTATAACTTGAGTTCAGGCGTTATACCTTTGCCTCAATGGTATACCGGTGCAGCCCGGTATTGAACCTGACTTTCATGTAAGCGCAGTCCTTACATGCACCTGTATCCTTCTGCTACCAGGTGACCCCTTATTGGGTAAAACACTATCACATGATTGTGTACTATGTGCAATTTACTGGTATGTTAGTTCACTTAGTAGCCTGCACATATTTACACCAGACTGCTTAGCTCGGTGTTGACCTGACCAATTCCATGTAAAACAAGCATTCTTTATCATACATTTCTGATATTTCAATCATAAGGTAATATTTATTTTATTTTAAGATAGCTGATGCATGGTGCCAGGGAAGGCTAGATGGATGTTTGTGAATATAAAAGCCTGTCTCTTACCTGCTGCTTTGTTGTCACTGGAATGTTCCTAAGAATTCAGGTGATTCTTCTGTTCACATCAGCTTCATATCCTCCACTACGTATTCAGCCGCCAGCCTCCTTGTCTCTGTTGGCATAAACGTCTTCATTCCAGGCAGATGCAAATTCAACTTTTGTTGTTTTGGCTTGCCTGCACCATATTCTTGCTGGCCCGGGTGTCTTGGCCAATTGGAGCTATCAGCAACAATTTTATTTTCTGGCTTTGAGCTTAATGTTAGCGTGTACCTTCCCCAAGTGTTTTTTGAGGTTAGATGTCCTGTCCCTGGCCTTAGAGTTCCTTATTGCTTGGACACAGATAGCTTTTTTCAATGATTTTCTTGCCTTTTCCATTGGCATGAAAGTATTGTGCAAGTTTCCAGCTGGAGATGAGCTGTATACAGTATCTGCCATTTTGTCTGATTTTTTAACGAGAAAAGATTTATCTTCATGGTGCTGCTTTTCCCGGTGTACACCAGGGTGGAGCACACAAACTGATTAGATAAAAGACTAAAAAAAAAACTCTTTCTGAAATTTCATAATGCGTTAGCATTGACATAGCAACTGTAATAATATAACCCAATGTATTATGGTTACTCCTTATGTTAGTTACTCATAGTATTACGTTGTAATTTGAGTAATGTGTTACCCACAGCACTGTTAGTATCTGATAACTTTGAGAGGAGTGAGCATGTGCAAGCTCTCTCAGCAGTTGTTTGCAATTATTTAGAAGTTGTTCACCCACTGCCTTTACTGTGGATTTGTGCAATACGAGCCTGCTGGCAATCAAGCTTCATGAAGGCCGGCCACTGCATCTACTGTTCTTGTATGATCGTGGATAATATGATAATAAACGCAAATGTTTTTTGTGGGTAATATGTGGTTGGTACCCACAAACATGCAGGGAACAGTCGATGCAGTAGTCGACTGTTCCCTGCGTGTTTGGGGGTATTACTTCATGAAGCTTGATTGGCGGCAGGCTCATATTGCACAAATCCACATCTCTGTAGAGCTGAATGTCAAGTGAATATTGCTGTTGGCTATATGCAACCCGTGCCAAATTTCTGTCACAAACCTGATAGCATGTTATGCTATAACTATGGTCTGGGTGAATATTCTATTTTGAATAGGTGGAAAGTGTGTGTTAAAAACTGATAACTGCACACCTGTTGCAGGTCGTTGAAGTCAAATGGTCTTATCACCATTTAAATTGATATGTTTAATACAATATAGCACCTAGGCTCCCCTGACATTGATGCCAGCGGTCCCACATGATGTCATGCAGCAGTTTAAAAAAAAAAAAAAAAAAAAAAATCAATATCACCTTGTGATTGCAGAAGCTGTAATATATGATAAAGAACACCTGTTTTACATAGAAGATCAACACCGAGCTGGCCAAGCAGATGGGTGCAAACATGACCAATATTTATTCTATTCAGAAAATGTCCATGAAGTATGTTGTGTTATGTTGTTTTGGTGGTTACATAGGCCCTCAATTGAATGAAAACAGCTTTTCTAAGATTTTGCTAAGACGATCTCTGCAGTATTTGAAGCAATAGAAACCGTACTGTCTGTGAGACCGCTTGGACCCAAGCGTGATCAAATGGAATTATAATACTAGGTTACGCAAGTTAGGCGAACCTGGCATACCGCTGGCTTAACTAGAATGAGAGGGACTGGAGTGCCTATTAGCTGCTAGATCTGGGCTATGTACAGCTTGTGCTATTTGCTGGAATCGTGATTGAGTTTCATTAAGAAAGGCTTACTGTACTGTTACCCACACACATACAGGGAACAGCAGTTACAGTAGGATAGCTTTGTGAGGCTTGATCACCAGCAGGTCCAGCAGGTGAACCACTGACAAACACATGCTGACCGGTGTGCCCATTCTTACTCCACTCACTGATAATTCTGAGCTACTGAGTTGTAATTATGAGATATTATCTCATAAGTAGGGCGTAGTGTCACATAATTACAACTTAGTAACTCATAATTATGACTTGGTATCTTGTTAAAAAACTATAAATCAATCAAATTTGATTTATTTAGCACATTTCATCGAAATTGCAGCGCAATGTGCTTTACATAAAATGAGAGAAAAAAGGGAAGGAATGCAGACATAAAGGAAGAAAAAAAGAAAATGACTAAAAGCAATAAAAAGCCAACTGTACAGTATACAGAATACTTTAAAATTACTACATCAAGTCAACTATGTCATTAGGTACTAAGTCATAATTATTAGATGGCAAGTCTTAATTATGAGAAAGTTTCTCGTAATCATGAGGAAATTTCTTGCAATCATTTGAGTTCCTTGTAATTATGAAATAGTCATAATGTTAGTCATAATAGTCATTATTTGTTTTTATAGTTGAAGCATCCATCCATATTGTTCTGACCACATAGGAATGGGAGAATAATAATGACTTCCTGCCAATCATTCTCACTGAGCCAGTTGTATTTTGATGTAGTTAAAGTAAAATCCAATCTCTTTTTTCCCCTAGTGTTTACGAGCGGCAGGGTTATGCTGTTGAGGTAGTAAAATAAGCCAGAGAAATTTGCTTGGATTCCATTTTAAGCAGTTGCATGAATTAGCTGTGTGAAGATCGAATTGAAGCTGTGTGATTTTTTTTTTTTTTTTTTGCCAATGGCCTTTGGAGTACACTTTAACAATTTATTCCGGATACTCCCAGAAGACAGCAAGTGTACAGGTCTGGTATCATGAGTAACATTACAGTCTTTGAACTATCAAAGGTCTGGCTGTTGGCTAGCAAGCAAGAGCTAGTTTGTTAGTTGGCTTTGTGCCAGAAGTGTTCCTGACGTTCGCTAATGAAACGCGGATTGTATTAGGTTCGGACTGTGGATGATACCATAGTGTAAACGTTATTCATTAAGACCATTTTTAATTGAAGGATTGTTCTGAAACAATATTTATCCCGTATTTAATATATTTAACATTAGGTATTAGTGAAATTCTCATATTGTCAATATCAATAAGAGCTTTGTATTGAAAAATATTAATATATCTAAATATAACTTGCACAACTTCCATTTTTTTCTAAGAAAGTGCTTTTATCTTCATTATAGGTACAATGGGAGTACCCCACCTTAGAACATAATTCCTTTGGGCTAAAGTGCATACTGTAACTTGGATTTTCAATTTAGTCATTTTGCAGATTTTTTTTTTGTAAAAGTGACCTACAAAATGTATTCAGTATGGTATTCAAACACCACTAGAGCTAGAGATGGACAAACCTGCTACCGTCAATATGCGTGACTCAAGACCTGTGAAATGAAATTATTTTTTAAAAATAGCAATATTTTAAAATAGAAAAAACATTTTTTTTGTCAATTTTATTTTTTGTCAAAGCATTGAGCTGTTGTCTGAGCAGGTGGGTAAACAGCGAGTGAATGTGCCTTCCTCATTTATTGGGGAAGGTTCTTCCTCCTTCGGGGGAGGGCAGAGATGAGCCCGGCCCGCGAGGAGCCACAGCTGTGGGATGGAGGGCAGGAGACAGCCAGCTGGTTAGAGAATGCTGAACGGAGAGGTCTCGCTGGAATGTGTGGTGTAATCGTCTGGAGATAGGATGGGCTATAGATAGCAAACCTGGCACGTCAGTGTTTGTGATTTGAACCTCCAAAGATCAGTACCAAAGATTGTTTGTTGACAGGTTACGCAATGGAAATACTGGAAATGAAACCGAATGAAGCCAAGTGGGGGGATGTTTCTCCCTGCTAGTGAAAACAATGTCATAAAGTGTGATGAATAATGAATACAAATGACTGCAACTTTAAAATGAAGCAAAAAGAAAAAAAAAAACATGAATGCACATGCATGTGCACATTTTCCTCAAACTCACATGTATATACAGAAATGAATACCCACATGCTCAGGCTTGCATACACACATGCATACAGACGCACACGCACACACACACACACACACACACACACACACTGATCGGCTAACAGAGCTCCCAGTTGGAGAATCCAGCTGCATTTCTGATCCCAGCGTGAGCCTGTAACCGCTTCTCTCTTCTGAAATGCCACAGCCGGAGAGAGCGCACGTGAGTCTTTTCATCTCTCTCAGTGTGAAAACAAGCAGGCCAGGGGAAAAAGTGCGCGAGCGCGTGCGTACGTGTTCGCATGCGAGCTCGTGTATGCCGGCATTCATGTCTGTGCATACATGCGCGTTTGTGGAAATGCGCACACGCACGTGCGCTTGCGAATGCGTGCGTTTGTGTGCGTTTGTGTGCGTGTGTGTGCTTGTGTGCTTAGCGGCTGATCAGAAACTTCTGCGATGGACGTCTCTCTCTCTCTCTCTCCCCCTCTCTCTCTCTCTCTCTCTCTCTCTCTCTCTCTCTCTCTCTCTGGCTCTCTCTCTCTCTCTCTCTCTCTGGCTCTCTCTCTCTCTCTCTCTCTCTCTCTCTCTCTCTCTCTCTCTCTCTGGCTCTCTCTCTCTCTCTCTCTCTCTCTCTCTCTCTCTCTCTCTCTCTCTCCCTCTCTCTCTCTCTCTCTCTCTCTCCCTCTCTCTCTCTCTCTCCCTCTCTCTCTCTCTCTCTCTGGCTCGGTGCCTGTGGCCGTTCATAACCTCGGCAGCCCCGTAATTCCGCTCAGCGGCAGGGGGACGGCGGAGTAACCCAAGCCTCTGTGGTCAGAACGCAGGACACTGGGAGATCCTTCCACTCTCGGGGGGGGGGGGGGGGCTCGGCCATTATGAGGGAAGGAGTTCCTCTCCAGCTCTGCCCGAGGGCCTCTGTAACCAATTAAAGCTGACCACACGGCGCTGCTCCCCCAGGACTAAACAGGGCCATGGAAGGCTTTCCTGTCACTTTTGTTCTGTTGTAAATGTACAGCCTCGGGCTGTGTGACAGCACGCAGATGGAAAAGATGACAAAGTGTGCCCGCTCACCGCGAGTACAAAAGGCAAAGAAAGCGCCCTGTATTTTAATGATGATCTATTTAGCATTCTACCGAAGCAGACTGCCCACAACAGGTTCTAGAACCCAAGGCAGTTTTTACTTTTCCGTTTATTTAACCTGACAGATAAACGGAAAATTCAGTTTTTGCGGCAACGCTAATGACCTAGGGAATTGGAGAGGGTAGGGAAGCCAGGGATTGTGTAACTTCAGGACATGTTTACAGAAGGTGGCTCGATGTGGAGACCCCGGGGGTGGAACACCCTTTGAAAATGTGGGACCGGCTTACATCTCAGCCCAAAGGATAGCGCCTTCTACAGCACAGCACTCAAGTATTGGATATCTATTTGTTCCAGAAGGAAGAGTGCCCCTCGACAGAACCATAAAAACCTATTTGAGAAGCAGCTTAAACTTCCCAAGAGCTCTCCAGTCCACATTCTATCTAAGCTCATACCTGCTTAGCTTCAGCAATTTGACATAAGACTGCTGGCATTAATAATACAGGTTCCTCTTTGACACCTTTACAGCAGAACCAATAACCAATCACAGACTAGAGGTGAAAAAATCCAAATTCAGAAAATAAAAGTCATCCCCAGTATTTTGTTCCAATCACCTGGATTTGCGAATGAGCCAACTCTTCAGCCAGGAGGCTGAACTGATTAGTGATGGCAGCTGGCTGAGTTCATGGTTGGAAGAAACACAAGGCAGGACTTTTACTTTCTGATTCCTGGACTTTCTACCTCTGTCATAGACTGAATATGTCTGGATACATGTCCTGAAGCTATACACGACAGAAGAGATGTATAGTGCCCTCCAAAAGTTGTGGAACTGTCAAATTAAATTTGTTATTTTTGCTATAAACTTAAGCCATCGGAATTTGAGATCAACAGGTGAATATGAGACAAAAGTACAATCAGCTTTTATCTTTTTTATTATTTACAGGAATGGCTGTGTTTTTGGTGAGTTCCCCCATTTTTTCAGCTGTGCAGAAATAAGTTAACTGATAAAGTTAAAAGTAAATCTAAGCAATAAAGTCTAATATTTGGTTGTATGGCCCTTGAATGCAATAACTGCATCAAATTTATGACCCATTGACATCATCGTTTGGTATTTTCTTTGGAAATGCTTTTCCAGGCCTGCACTGCAGTCACTTTCTGTTTATGTTTGTTTTGGGGGGGCTTCTGTCTTCAGTCTCCTTTTCAGCAAGTGATTGCATGCTCAATTGGATTTAAATGTGACTGACTTGGCCAGTTCCAAACTTTTCATTTTCCCCATTGATACGTAGGTCGTGTCATTGTCTTGCTACAGGGTGAAACGCCGGCCAATGAGGTTGAGTTTTTTTGTACAGACAAAATCTCTGTACACTTTCAAAATTAATTACTGTTGCCTCTACATCATCAGTAAAGAGGAGTGAACCTGTTCCAGAAGCTGCCATACATGCCATGACAATACCTCATCCATATTTCACAGAAGGGCGGGGGGGGGGGGGGTGTTGGATCGGGGGCTGTTCCATCCTTTCTCCACACTTTTAGCTTTCCATTGCTTTGGTTTGGTAAAGGTTTATTTTGGTCTAGTCTGTCCATAAAACTTTGTTCCGGACCTCTTCTGGCCCGTCGCTGTATTTTTTGGCAAATTATAATCTGGCCTTTTGATTCTCGCTGCAGATGATGGATTTGCATCTTGCAGTGTATCCGCTATAATTCTGCTCTCAAAGTCTTCTGGCGCTTGATATTTTCACCCCGGCCCTCTGGAGCTTGCTGGTGATGTTACTGACGTTTGTTTTAGGGGTTTTCTTCACAGGTTTTAGGATTAATATGGCATCGACTACAGTTGACTTCCTTGGCCAACATGTATTCGGTGTTTATGTCTGAGTTCACCTGTGGTTTTGTTCTTTTTCAAGATTTTCCAAGCAGCTGTACTTGATATATTCAGTTTCTGTGCTGGTCTTGATGGTTTATGTCTTCTGACTGCAAATACAATCTCCACAGATAGAAACAAGGTCTAAAACCAAGACTAGTCACTCTCTGCTTTTATGTGCGAACAATCCATGCAAAAAGAAACACCAGAGCAACATTTAACACCTGCCAGTCATCTGTTAACTTACTTTTGCGCAACTGAAAATGGGGGATGATTCAACACAAAAGCAGCTGTTTCTGTAAAATGGTAAAATATACAGTACTGTGCAAAAGTCTTAGGCACCCTAGATTTTTAAATATAATATATAGTATATATTTGGTCTTAGGTGTTTATTTTTTGTTTTCTGCATTAATGTGTCAGTAAAAAAGAGCAAATTTGAGATTTACAAACATTAATTTTCCAAAAAATGAAATTTTACAGATACATTTTTGTATTTTGTTAAATAAAGTAATATTTTAAGTAATAGACTACTTTTCAGATAAAAACCTGATCAAGGGTCTCTGGGATTACCTGGAGAGCCAGAAGCAAGCGAAACAGCCAACATCTGCAGAAGAACTGTGGCAAGTTCTCCAAAATGCTTGGAACAACCTACCAGCCGATTTTCTTATAAAACTGCCGGACAGTATACCTAAGAGAATTGATATAGTTTTAAAGGCGAAGGGTGGTCACACCAAACATTGATTTTATTTTATTTACTGCTCTTTATATTATTTTTTCGATATTTATAACCTTTCATTTCATTTCATTCAGATGTGAATTTTTCTTTGGGGAATTCTGAATATGGTCAGCACACTGCAGTGGATTTCACTTTTCCCTCACAGCAAGAAGGTTCTTGCTTCGAATCTTGTCTTTCTGTGTGGAGTTTGCAAGTCCATACCTACCCTAGTGTATGGACTGGTGACCTGTCCAGTGTGTACGCCCAGTATGCTCCACCCCCCCCCCCCCCACACCAGATTTAGACTTGGTAAGAAATTGCATGCCTGCTGCTCATAAATCACTGCATTTAAAAAGGAAAGAGAAGCCGAGTTTCAAACACGGCACTTGAAAAAAAAAAAAATGAAAAAAAAGTTATCGCAACGATCTCTCACTGACTCCAAAAGCCTGCGCTTTGTCAACAATACGATGGACATTTCTTACCTCAGATGAAAGGCCGGGTAATAAATTTATATGCCCCTCAAAGAGGCTTTTCACAGCACAAAGACTGACATCTGGGCTCAATCTTCCATGCTTGGTGCAGTCTGGAGGGGAAGGAGAGGGCTGAGCCACAGGGGCATGAGCAACACACATGTCCGGCTCAGCAGGCTGGCGCTGAAGGCGCTGGACGTATTGGCCTTGGGTTTGCAGGTTCGCATCCTAGCTCTCCCACCCTCTGGGCCCGGGTGTCAGTGGAAATAGACTGTTAGTTCACAAGGGGCTTGATCACATTGACTTAAAGTGGGCTGCAGCAGTAACTGCTGGGGTTTTCCATGGTGAAGAAGATTTCCTGAGCTTTGGAGCATTTCATGCCTGTTTTGTTGTCAGTTGCTTTGTATATTGAAATTACTTTTTGTATTGGCAGATTTTTAATTAAATTGTGTTCTAGCTCTTTTTTTTGTTCACAGGCACACACCTACAAACACACACACACTCGCACACACACCCACGATATGTGAAATTGTGTTTTATTGTGCATTTCTTACTCACTCAGTCACTGGCCTCCTCCTGCCTTGAGTATTTTGGGCAGAGCACCTTACTCAGGGAAGCAGCTGTGTCTCCCCTGGGAGCCTAACCCTTGGCACAGGTGCACCCACGCTCAGCTCCTGGTGCTGCTCCCACTGCGTTGGCATGGCTCTTGGCAGATGCTTGTTTGTTCTGTCGTTTCTATCCCTTGTCGTATTGACTCTGTCGTTCCACTGCGGTAGCACGTGGTAGCCGTATTTATTCTGAAAACATTCCAATAACGCTCTGATAACGCTGTGATAACGTCTTGATAATGCGCCTTCCTTATCACTGCCGCATGGACGGGCTGAAAAGGGTTGCGTTTCCTCATCACGGGCTACTTTCGAGCTGGAAGACTCAGGCCCAGCATGGCACAGCTGGGTAGCTTCAGTAATTAGGTTCATTTAGGCTTGTGAAAGGGATAGGACTCCCCCTAATTGCCCCCCCAACACCCAAGGTTGTGTGGTAGTTTGGGTGGGGGTGGGGGGTGCATTGGTGTGCCGGGCCAATGGAAGGGGAAAGTTCAGGGCTGGGGATGTGGGTGTTCAGGGGGCAGATGGAGATCACAGAACGCTGTTAGATTTTATTGGCAGTTGGCCAGCAGCAGGGCCAGTGGAGGGGGTTGGGGCTTGGGTTGTGGGAGGGAGGGGCTAATCTACGCCAGATGAATGGAAGCTTTGCTGAGAGAGGCATGGGCTGCAGGGTCCTGTCAGCGCTGGGGAGGGGGCCCACCGCCGCCTCTTCAAAGCCCCCCTGCACGTTTACATGTATGTGAACCTCAGGACGTGCTTCACCCCCTGCCATTTCGGTTCAGAGGTCTCAGGCTGAGCTCAAAGGTTACAGGTTAGTTTTGGGGGTCGCAGCTGCTGCAGGTTAGCACTGACACCCCATTTTCATAGGTCGCCGACTGTGAGAAGGGGTCCCGGTTTATAGGATTGTTGATGCTTCCCTTGCACGCTTTCCACTTTGCAGAGCAGTAGGCTTTATCTTCTTCTCTTAACCTTGGGGGTAAAGGACAGTGACTGCTGGGAGCACCAAGGGCCACACCATGCCATTAAAGGCACAATACTGACCACAGGAACTTATGTCCTCCACAGATATGTGTGAGCATGTTTTCAATCTTTCTGCACATATAGATACAGGCTACATTTAATGCCATGCCACAGTATTCATACTTGAAGTGTATATCGCCTTCCAAAATGAGGTGACCGCATAACTTCATAAGTCCAGTGTATGTAACTGCTCTTGCATATTTGGTATAATCTGGTATACAGTAACTCTACTAATTATACTAGCATTCAGTCTTGCTTCACTTCATCCAAGGTCACTGTATTACATCTTGAGCCCTAGGAGCAGTCACTTCATTCATTGTGGAGGCATTTTGAGGAAGGACAATGTTATTTTCTTTGACTCATGGATAATCTCCCTGTGACACACAGTCATGTCCAACTTGTGAAAAGCAGACAGCGCTGCACAGATCAGCTGCTCTGCGTCCAGCACGGTGTCATTCATCTGGCTACGGCTGCATTCCTTTCGTATCAGCGCGTTCTGTAGTCACCCCAGTGAGCAGGCCGGACCGTGAAAGGCAAACCTGAAGCTGTGGGCCAGATGTGCACCCATAATGCACTGCACTGCTGTACAAAATAATGCACCTGCTCCTGATCTGGGCCTGTTCGGAATGTGTTTGCTATTTTCGGGGACAGTTCTCCTTTAGCAGTATTGGAGCACTGTATTTCTGACCACGGGCTCAGCGGTAGTGGCATGAGAGATTAGCTCATTTTTAGCTGATCTGCTAGTCATCAAAGCTCACTGCGTCAAAACGGGAAAGATTCATGTCTGGACATACAGTAGAAACAGAAAGTGGCTGTGAATTTCGTTTTTCAAGATATCCTGATTTTCACGCTTCTTCTCACGCTATCACTTATCTGTAGTATTCAATCTTTGTAAGCTCTCTCTTAAATTATACAATTATACACCTTTTATGTAGCATGCGTCCAGGGCTTTCATGTGCAGCTTGCGTTAGTGACTGTGGAGGAACTGCACTTTGCTTTGATCTCAGGGGCGATTCTTCCCTTCCACAAATGGAAACGGTCAGAAAAGTGGAGTTCTGTTTCCATGCGCTTTCTCACTCGTCTTCTTGGTCGAATGGAACTGGCTACATTTCGGCTGGAACTATAGTACTACAGTTGCACAAAGAGACAAACTGACAGAGCTTGGAACCTGCAGTCAAGCATAAACATTCAGCTGAGAGCAAAACCTTTGAAAAGGCTTTGAAAAAGAGTGGCTCAGTCTGCCAGGGGCCTGTCAAAGGTCTTGTCACAAACCTGGACATTGTTTTTTTTTATTTTCTTTTTTTATATATAAGTATATGGGTTTTAAATTTTTTGGCACATTTCAAAACATTTGTGTAACGTCGTATACGTCGTATATATGTTTGATGTTTTTGTAATGCAAAGCCCTGCTGTGAGTCAGCAAGTCAGCAAGTCTCTGACAGGTTCCGTGCTTCAGTAAAGAAAGATAAGATATTGTCCTTAATCATTTCAGTTAATATTCCACTATTTAAATGGATAAAATGTAAAATATTTTAAGTTCTGGACAGATGTATCTGCAAAGTACCTTAACGTTTAATTTAGTGTACTAGGAAAAATAATCACTGCTTATGGGCAAGGGTATACCAGAGTGGCAACATATATGGCAATGCTCCCTGCCTGTGTGTGAACAGTATAGTAGTGACATAAAAATACTGCACTATCGGTGATTCCAGAAAGGATACAAAAAGTTTGGGGCAGGGAGATAAGATCACAAACAAGCTAGCAGTAAACTTCCAAGGTCAATAGAAGAAATACCTGCCTTTAAGTACATCTCTGAGTTATCAGAGATATACAGCCCCAAAATATGCTGAGAACTTTTTAGAGTCACAAAATAACCATTTGCTCAAAGGTTTGATGTTGCTCTCTCTGCGGGCTTTGCTTGCTAGCATCCAGGTTAGTCATAACAGGAAACATTCCTGTCTCCTCTTTTGGGTTAGCAGTTTAAACTCTGGCAGTGTGGACTGAAGATAATGACAGTGTGGGGCTGCATCATTGCTGTGCTCTTACTGAAGGATTCAGTAGGCTCCAGATAAATTAGCTGGAATTCGGTTTGTGTGATGATTTGAGTATTTTACCATGTCTCAGATTGAATATTTAGAATGCAATAATGCAAATCCGTTAGTTTAAGATGTACTTGTACTATAACCTCATGACTCTTCTGACCTTAACAAGAAACATATCCTGTGTAGGTTAGATTAATCATGAATTATCTAATTATCTAATTCTGAAAAATATCAACTAATACATTATAAAAATATAAAAATCCAAAAATTAAATATACTTACACTTGTACACAAACTCTATGCATCTTGTGCATAGACATGTATATCTAACTAGATGGGAATGTATAATTTCAGCTAACCTAAGTTTGTGAAGCCCCAGAAGTAATGTTCACCGCATGTTGAATGCGAAACATTGCAGCTTACATTAAAGTGAATGGGGGATATCGGATTTTGAAGACAAAATAATACTTCCCAAATGGTATTTGGAAACTCAATTAATGATTGATTTGTTTCATATGAAAAGCATATTGTGAAAATACGTAATATTTAATATAATTTAGAAATTTTACTCAATATTTTCCAAAAACTTTGGACCAAAACAACCATTGTTTCACGAACTGCTATACATAATGAAATTTATGATCACAAAAATTTGGCCAGTGCGGTTTTCTTTAGTTGTTAAATCACCTTGGATTTCTGCTTTGAATTCAATGGGCAGCAAGCTCTTTGCACTCAACATGCACAATAGAGGCTGTTTTCCATTACTTTCTCGGCTTCATTGCCTGGCCCCTCCTACCCTCTCCAGTTCCTAAATATGCTCTATGGTCTTGAGCCCTCCATTTCTTTGGCTGGATATTTAAAATACCAGTTTTGCATTCAGCTCTGAAAATCCAATGACTACTGGGAACTGGAAATTATGCTTGGATACACACTGTGTTTTACGGTCCTCCCAAGTGCGCCAGTAGAACTTCTGGTGAATTCTATACATAATTTCCTAGTTGCGAACTTTAGTTTGCGATCCACTTGATCACATGACCATTAGCTTCCATATTTTATATATGCACTAACTAGTACACAGGTATTCAATTTGAGACACGGCAGTGGTCTACACTTGGAGGCTTAAAGGAAAGGGAGGTGAGGAGGCAATCCCTGTGAGCCAGTCTGAGCCCAGCTGACTGTGACACGATTTTTCTTGTTTTGGCTCTGCACTCCAGCACATTGGAATTGAAATGAAATAATGAATATGAATTGCAGACTGTTTTAATGTAATTTGCATTCATACTGGAATCACAGTATGTAGGAATTACAGCCCTTTTTATACATAGTCCCCCCAATTTAAGGGACAAAACGTAATTGGACAACTGGCTCCTCAGTTGTTCCCTGGCCAGCTGCGTGATGTTGCACAAGAAAAGCTCCAAAAGGCCAAGAGTTGATTCTAGGCGTGGCCTTTGCATTTGGAAATAAAATCAGAATAAATCAATCAGAGACACAGCCAAAAGAACATTGGGTGTGTCACCATAAACTGTTTGGTGCATTGTTAAGATGCCAGAATGCACTGGTGAGGTCAGCAATAGCAAATCTGGTAAACCATAGAAGACAACTGTAGCAGTTGGCTGCTGAATATTTTCAGCTGCAAAGAGAAACTGCTTTCGAACAGATCTAGAACATTCTCCAGGATGTAGGCACAGATATGTCAAAGACTATCGTATAACAAAACTACACCAGCATAACCTCAGAGGGATCACCGCAAGATGCAAACCATTGTTGAGTCTCAAGAACAGAACTTCCAGGATAGAGTTTCCTAAAAAGTACATAAAAACTATAAAGTTCTATAATAAAGTCTTATGGACAGATACGACTAGTATTAACCTGTACCAAAGTGATAGAAAGAGGAGAAAGGGTGGAGAAAGAAAGGAACAGCTCATGATCCAAAGCATACCACCTCATCTGGGAAACATGATGGAGGTAGTGTTAGCTTGGGAATTTATGGCTACCACTGGAACTAGCTGACTTGTCTTTATTGGTGACATGACTGCTGATGGCAGCAGCAGGATGAATTCGGAACATACTGCTAGCAACCAAAAAGTTTTTCAGGGAAAAAGTGGAGTGTTATTGACTGGCTGAGTCAATCACTTGACCTGAATGAACATTCGTTTTACTTGCTGAAGACCGAACTTCAAACTTCATTTCAAACCCAATAGGCTGGAGAGAGCAACAGAGAAACAAAAAGTTGTGTCACTGCCCAAATGCATACGGACTGCACTGTATGTGGGTGTTATTGACACCTTTCTGAACAGTTCTGTTTTCTTGCCCACTTTGCTGCTGATCCTGAAGCTGTCCCCTGGCTGAGCTACCCACTGATGTAGGATGATTACTTCATTGGAGTCCAAAATAAATATATGTGGAATATACCCTTTTATATGCATCAAAATGTGTTATACACCAAAATGATGAGTCAGACATTAAGATTATTGCTAATTTCACTTGCTATATGTCGCATGCCAGTGTCACACCCCAGGGAGGGAGATGCGGCAGTTCTGGGAAACACCGTTGGTTGACGCACAAAGAGAGAGAGAGAGAGCGCGCACCCACACAAACATGAAATCAAATAAACAAATACCTTCACCCTTCCCCCCTCGCGGGTTCCAGGGGAATAATAAAGTAGACCCACAAACCAAGCACGCCTCTGGGAGCCGCTGGCCAACTTTTCAGTTGATCAGTTTCATTTTTAGCCCGTGTGCTCAGATAAACAAAACTGAAACCAAACAAAAATGAAAATCGAATCACACTCCCGGCCTCGGCCCTGAACTGTGGAGAGGAACACACCTTTATGCACCTTGGCTGATTAGATAACGCGACCCAGGTGCGTGCGCTCTCTCCGCCAGCCGGCTTGACCGAGACCAATCCGCTTCTTCGGACCAAATGCCATACTATATATCAAACAAACTGTGTTAAGCAGGGATCTTGAACATTCCTGGAGAGTCGCAGTGTCTGCTGGTTTACACTTAAGCGCTTAATTTAAGTCATTGCTTGGCTAAAAAATTAAGTCACCTGTTTGCCAAGGCTGAAATTTGCCACACTTCAGGGCTTCAGTTTGAAATCCCTAGTGTACCACTGATTGTTTTGTTTTTTTACGAAGTAAAACATATGTGAAAGAGATGATAATATATGAGTAGTCATTTATAACATATATTGAATTTATAAACATAGGCAGATGGATGACAAATTAAAGGAAAAACCTGAATAAATGAGTGGAGAAACATAATGAATGCACATGCTTCCATACAGGTCTACTGCATGACACAATTAAGCAATTAACATCCATTCATGCTCTGTGGCGTGTATAAAAATGCTGAGCAGGCCCAGTTGACCTCGATTTTGGACTTTTTGATGTGTATGAAAATGACCGACGTGTTGGACAGCGCTCTCCACCACCATCAGCAAAACACCAAATGAGGGAATATCTTTTAGAAGAATGGTATTCCATCTCTCCAGTAGAGTTCCAGAGACTTGCTGAATCTATGCCAAAGCGCTTGAAGATATTCTGGTGGCTCGGGGTGGCCCAACACCTTACTAAGACCCTTTATGTTGATTTCTCATTTAATTTGTCCCCTGTCTGTATGTATTTGTATTAAAATCATGAGGAGCCATAATCATAACACTTTATAGACTACCTTGGGTAATGTGTGGCAGATGTGACTGTTCCCTCATCAACACTGCTGTCCCAGTGGCATGTATGCTATCCTTCTTTCCAACCACACCACCCCCCCCCCCCCATATCCACCCAACAGGAGTTCTGACTTACGTGTCCTGTGTGTGATCAGCTGCAGTAAACCCTCCCCCTCCTCTTTATTTGCACCCTTTACATAACTGTGACATGAGTGTTGCATTCCTCTAGACGAGCCAAGGAAAGATTTCTGCATATTTTTGAGGGACAACAGCCTAAGAGTGCCGTGACGCACTGAACCCTGGCTGCAGGTCGTGAAAAACCAGTGTAACTTTCGGGCAGAGCGTATAAACCTCTGCTCACCTGGGTCTGATGCCTCGGAGCCATTGTCTTTCCTTCACTGTGCTTCACTCACTCGCTCAATGTTTTTTATAGTGTGACAAATGAGGATTTATGTTCGGAGATTGTTTTTTTTTTTTGCATGCCTATATATTAAGAATCAATCACATGGAACACGTAGAGAGGCTGTATTAACGTGTTAGAATCAGTCACATGGTACACGTAGAGAGGCTGTATTAACGTGTTAGAATCAGTCACATGGTACACATAGAGAGGCTGTATTAACGTGTTAGAATCAGTCACATGGTACACGTAGAGAGGCTGTATTAACGTGTTAGAATCAGTCACATGGTACACATGGAGAGGCTGTATTAACGTGTTAGAATCAGTCACATGGTACACATAGAGAGGCTGTATTAATGTGTTAGAATCAGTCACATGGAGCAGATAGAGAGGCTGTATTAACGTGTTAGAATCAGTCACATGGTACACATAGAGAGGCTGTATTAACGTGTTAGAATCAGTCACATGGTACACATAGAGAGGCTGTATTAATGTGTTAGAATCAGTCACATGGAGCAGGTAGAGAGGCTGTATTAACGTGTTAGAATCAGTCACATGGTACACATAGAGAGGCTGTATTAATGTGTTGGAATCAGTCACATGGAGCAGGTAGAGAGGCTGTATTAATGTGTTAGAATCAGTCACATGGTACACATAGAGAGGCTGTATTAATGTGTTAGAATCAGTCACATGGAGCAGGTAGAGAGGCTGTATTAACGTGTTAGAATCAGTCACATGATACATGTAGAGAGGCTGTATTAATGTGTTGGAATCATTTACATGGCGACAGTCATGCACCCGCAACTTTGAGTGTAAATATTGTGCTGAGCTGCTATTTGCAGAACAGGCCCTGCGTAGTCTGTCACGTATCACTTGGGCGCTTTTGAAAACACAATGCGTATCTCAATTATGCATTCATCTGTGTACCCCTGAAGGGACGCGTCAGAAACAACTGGCTCGGCAGCCGTTACGCAACGGTGCGAACAAAAGGTCTGCGGTCTAGGGCTGGCGAATCGCGTGTGACCTGTCGCTTCGGAACGCTGTGAAAACCGCAATGCAGGTATCATTTCTTCATTCATCTATGTTTCAGTGGCAGGGCACACCCACCGTCTGCAATTTCTGCTTCCTGCAGGACGATTCTGCGCCGCACTCTTTTGTGTTCGCGGTGTCCGGGCAACACAGTAAACAAGGAGAAGCTCAAATTGAAAGGTTTAATCGAGGATTTACTTATTGGGTGTGAGATGCTATCGAACGCGGCTCTGTCGCAGAACCTTCAGCTGGCGGTGCAAAGCTGTGTGTGCTTTGGTCAGAATGTGTTTGAGGATGCGGAGGGCTGGACTTAAAGCAGAGACCCGTCTGAAAGCATGTAAAGATCGCGCTCTTCCCCGCGTGAATAATGGCCCACAGGAAGGGCTAACAAGGAGGAGCGTGAACCTGGGTGGCCCATTGAGCCGGAAGCGCGTTTTCTCTGGTGTGAAAACAGATTCATGTGGAAAAACACCCCCAGAAAGAACTACCCACAATGCAGCTCTCCTAAGCCTGAGTGGCAAGCAGAGAGCTGATGTGCTCCATTTAAGTATCCATAATGATCTGAATGAGGATCATATGTACAGCCAACCTTCTGGGGTTCAAGTGGACACTATCAGCATGAAATGGGTACAGACTTGTCAACAATATGATCAATCTATGAAAGATTAATGATGATATTATGATGTGAATTGATCATCTGCATGATGTTGTCACAGTGGTTTGTTTACTGGAGTGAATACTTTATTTCCCACTTTGATTTGGGATGGGAACAAGATATGTTGAACTGGTTTCATTTCACCCTATTTCTACCTAAACAGCCTAAATAAATTGTTCCAGAAAATAACTCTTTTCAAGGAAAGGCTTGAGGCAACGCAATCCCAAAAGACTTTTATTCTGAATGTGTTCAACACCATTGTGTATGTGTGTGTGTGTGTGTGAGAGAGAGAGAGAGAGAGAGAGAGAGAGAGAGAGAGAGAGAGAGAGAGAGATACTCTATTGCAACACAGGGACTCCTGCGGAACCCTCTTCTTCTTGATGTGCCAAAGAAAGCAAAGGAACAACAGAGTCAATCTCCTCCTCCTGTTTCACGGAAGCACGGAACACAAAGCAAGCAATGTTTTGTTGCCTACCGCCTGTGTTCAGGTTTACTATACGAAACTGCACTTTGTGTCTGTGAACTTGATTACCCTGTAACTGCACAGTATTTCTCCGCTGTTTGCACTGTGGCGCAGGATTTGATGTTGGAGGTAATAACAAATGAGATATGTTGAAATTAGGATTCATGAGTAAATTATTCTTGTATCTGAGGGACAGAACAAGGTTTAAGGCTCGCTCCATCTGTTTATGTTTTTGTGTGTGAAACATGTTTGGGAAGAGAAGTTACTGGGTTCTTCACATGTACTGTAATCCATTACCCCAGAGAGATAAAAAGGGGACTTTCCTGTACTTGTGAACAGAATGAGAAACAGGAAGTGTCCCAGGATGAGGAACGCAGATGGACAGCTTACCCGTGTCTGTGTGCCTTTCTCACAACTGCTCGGACTGAGAGGTGGACCCTTGCTGGGTGAAGCCTGAAGACCTGATCTACTTCCTTTCCTTCTCATTCTTTTATTTTTATTAACCCAGTTTTTTTCCTTCCACCGGAGGAAACACGGAACACACCACTTTATTTGTTCAGTTTATCAAGGGCACTAAAGTTTACCGAGACTGTTTGTTGTGGATGTGAGCCGCTGTTTGATCAGCGATGTAGGTATTGACCATTCCGCTCTTTCCACATTAATTTACTGTAAGGAGTGATCAAACTATATTAACCCCGCTCTTCTGGAAACTTCCCCTGCTGCAGCTCTCTTGGGATCCACACAGAGGCAGAAGGGAGTGTGGGGTCACACCTGTTTGGGCACAAGGCTTGTTGTACCCACGCTTTAATTTGGGGGGTAGGGGGATCAAACTTGAGCTCAGGAGGCACATTTACTATTTTTGTACAGGCATTTCTTGGCTGTTCTGCCTGTTGAAGCAGCAAGGGGGACAAAAGTTCATTCACCACGAACGAACTGGAGCGCAGCCAAGGAAAAGCAGATAATTATCTGAAGGAGGAAGGATCCAGCTCAGTGAGGGCCTTCTAATGACTGAATGTCTCCAACATCCTTACTTCACAAATGATGCATTGCGTTTACCTACTATTCATGAGTGATTAATGTAACATGAAGTATCTGTGGTCACTTCCTCCTTTCGCTCCTCCTCGCTCTCTTATCGTTCATTGCTGTCGGCTCTAGCACAAATGAGCATCAGCAGCCCTACAGTACGGGGATAGAAAGAAGAGGTATATTTTCCAGGATTACAAAAATATCTCTTTGCTGAAGGGCTGAGTGACTCAAGGGTCATGCAAAAGCACTGTTTGCAATTTCAGGAGTTCAGGCACAGCGCTATTTATGTGACCTCTGCGAAGCCTGCATGTGGCAACAGTATGGTATGTGACCAGCATGTTAGTTGAGCCCAACGCCTGCCCCTGTTTTCTCTCTCCTCCTACTCTTTATTGTGAAAAAGCTGGAAATGTAGAAGGCCATCTTGCACAATGTACGGTGAACATGTTCCCCAAACTCCTTCCTCGTTATTACCTGACGACGCAGGTGCCTCACTCTGTCCCATCTAGCTGCTGAATGGCCACTGGATAATTTCAGCAGTGTGTTGTGAAGTGCTATAGTGTTAGAATATGCTCTGCCAAGCCTGTACTGCAGCCATTGTCAGTTCATGTTTGTGTCAGGGGCTTTTTGCCTTCAGTGAAACGCATGTTCAACTTAATTTAGGTCAGGTGTTTGCCCTGGCCAGTGAAGAACATTCCAGTTTTTGGCTCTGAAAAACTCTTTGGTTGCTTCAGCGGTATAATTGGCCCATTGGTCTGCTGCAAAGTTATGGTGCTGGCAAATGAGTTTTGAGGCATTTGGCTGGATCTGAGCAGATAAGATGTTAATGCACAACTCACAATTCATCCTGCTGCTGCCAACAGCAGGGACGTCATTGATAAAAAGAAGTGAACCAGTTCCAGTAGCAGCCACACATGCCATAACACTACTGCCACCATGTTTCACAGATTGGGGAGTGAGGTGCTTTGGTTCATGAGCAGTTTCTTTCTTTCTCCACACTTTCCTCTCTCTATTGCTTTGGTACAGGCTAATACTCATCTCATCTTTCCAAGGGTGCAGCTTTGGTTTTAATTCCTATGCCCAGCTGTACCCGCGAAAGGTGCTGGAACCTCTCCCAACATGCATTGGGCGAGAGGCAGGAAGACACCCTGGGCAGTTTGCCAGTCCATCGCAGGGCACACACACCATTCACTTACACACACACTCATACCTAAGGGCAATTTGGATTCTCCAATTCACCTAACCTGCATGTCACAGGGAGAACATGCAAACTTCACACAGAAAGGCCCTGGCTGGGATTTGTACCAAGGATCTTCTTGCTGTGAGGCAACAGTGCTAGCCACTGTTAATATATTAAATAATTTTTCTCATCATCATGCTATATTATTGGGAGGATGTTAAGCCTTTTATGTGATATTTGGCAGGGTTCTAACCCCCTAAACTCCCATAAATTATGCCCTTGCATCTGTCCATAAGACCTGGATTCTACTGTTTTTTTACGTACATTTTTTAGCATTACATTACATTACAGGCATTTAGCAGACGCTCTTATCCAGAGCGACGTACAACAAGTGCATTAGTTCAAGGTGCAGAGGTGCAAAAGAAACACACTAGAGTGAAGCAAAGATCGTAGTGCCAGAAGTGACCACATAGATCAGGACTCCAACCCTGTAGAGTAGGGTGTGAGGGAGCAGAATCAATGCTGCAGGACTGTTTTGAATGTGCTGACTGGAATATGTTTAAAGAATCTGCCACTCAGGGTGGGGTCATCAACCTTGAGGAGTATGCCTCATCAGTCACTGGCTTCATGGCCAAATGCACCAGTGATGTCATGACTGTGAAAGTGATAGGGACTATGCCAAACCAGAATCCCCGGATGAACAGTGAGACACACTGCCTCATTAGTGCCCGTGACACAACATTTAAATCTGGCAATAGGGATGAACTCAGAACGGCAAGGAACAACCTCAGGCGTGGCATCAAGTCAGCCAAGAACAAATATAAACTACAGATTGAGGACCACTTCACCAACAACTCCGACCCACGCCGCATGTGGCAGGGTATTCAAACAATCACAGACTGTAAAAGCAAAACTAGCTGTGCGCCCACTGCTGATGCTTTTTCAATATATTCTATGCTCGCTCTGAAGCCAACAACTCGGAACCACACTTGCAGGACCACCGCAGCTGAGGCTGGTCACACATTAAAGCCAGCATTCCAGACACCATAGATCCGCTCCAGTTTGCCTACCAGACTAACCGCTCCACTGAAGATGCAATCTCCACAGCCACCCACCTTGCACTCACCCACCTTGACAACAGAGATGAGTATGTGAGGATGCTATTCATTGACTTCAGCTCGGCGTTTAACACCATCATTCCTACAAAGCTGGTCGGCAAACTACAAGCCCTTGATCTTCTCAACTCCACATGCAACTGGATCCTGGATTTCCTCACCGGCAGACCTCGGTCTGTCAGGATGGGAGACCACACCTCCACTACACTCATCCTGAACACAGGAGCTCCGCAGGGCTGTGTCCTCAGCCCACTGTTATACTCCCTGTTTACCCACGACTGTGTCGCCAGGCACAAACACAAACTCCATCATTAAATTTGCAGACGACACTACAGTGGTGGGTTTGATCCATAAAAACAGTGAGGCAGCATACAGGGAGGAGGTGGAGCTCCTAGCAGACTGGTGTACTAAGAACAACCTCTGCCTCAACATCAAAGAAACAAAGGAGTTGATTGTGGATTTTAGGAGACACAACACAAACCACAGGCCTATCTACATTGATGGATCTGCTGTTGAGAGAGTTGAGAGTTTTAAATTCTTGGGAGTCCACAAAACTTAAGACCTATCATGTCATATCCCGCCACATCTCCTCTCTCACCAAAAAGGCTCACCAACGCCTCCACTTTCTGAGGAGGCTGAGGAAGATCAAGCTGCACCCTCAGATCCTCACTAACTTTTACAGATGCACAGTGGAGAGCATACTGACCGGCTGCATCACAGTCTGGCATGACAGCTCCACTGTGGCTGACCGCAAGGCTCTCCAGCGAGTGGTGAAAACAGCCCAGCGTATCACTGGAACTGCACTACCACCCATACAGGACATCTTTGACAAAAGATGTCTGAGGAGAGCCCGCTGCATCACCAGGGACCCATCACACCCCAGCCACCACCTGTTTGACCCCCTGCCATCTGGTAAGAGATACCAGACCATATAGTCACGGACCAGCAGACTGAAGAACAGTTTCCTTCCAAGAGCTGTAAAGCTAGTGACCACCATCCCCACCCACCCCACACACTGATTACTAAGCCTGACTATGGACACGAGTTGTGCAACAACAGTAATTTTTTAATGGCACCGTGCAATACTTTCGATGATGACTATGTATGGCGACTTGCACTTTTTATACTTTTTATACATAACTTAAAAAAAAAAAACTATTTTCTATTCTTGTTTTTATTAACTTATTTTCTTCTGTTTTTGTGTTTTTATGTCTAAGCTGTCTTGGAAGTGTGCTTTTTTAAAAACTGTGTCAGTGTCTGCACAATGCTTTTATGTTGCACCACAGAGACTGGCGAACAAGACTTTTTGTTATACTGGAATGGTATAATGACAATAAATTGAATTAAACTGAATGGAATTGAAGAGGTTTCAGCAAAGAAATTATGCAGCAAACATTTTTTTTTGTGTATGTTTTCCCTCATATGTATCTTTGAACATAGCATTTCTGTGATCGGTTAAGCAGACGAAGAGCAGTAAATATGGTGAGAAATATTAACTTGAAAAAAACGTGTAGCCATTTTTCTACGGGTGGATCAAAATAATTGATTATTCAAAGTGAATGGTTAATGTAATGCTAAGTTTGGAGGGGCAGAGCAGGACAATGCCCCCTAGATCCGGCCCTGGGTTGCACACGATTATATATGACACTGGAGTATCCAACTGCGTTGACTGAAGCAAACAAACATTTGTGGGTGTGAGCGTGCTGTGTTTCTTTTTAGGATATTAAGTATTCATAAGTGATTATGAATTCAACCAATCATGACGTTTATGTTAATCCTCCCTCGTTTAAAGCCGTTTGTTTGCCTTGCGCAAGCATTTAGACCAAGTGCGTAGGTGCGCAGGACACGTGTGGATTGCAGCTGCTTGTAGTTCGTTTTGTCCAGATTATTTCTGCCCGACTTCCAGAGCTTTCTTTGCAAACTGCGATCACGAAAACTCATGCCAGTATTCTTATTCTGTTACCCTTGTGACAACTGGAGGAATTACTTTGCAGTCGACAAACTGATAACCCCGTTTTAGTGATTGCGTATTTCAAGCAGCATGCTCATTCAGTCAACGCTTCATTAGTGCTTTAGTACTGCGTTCAGTTTTCACTCCGAGAAAGAAAAGAAAGCTTTGTAGTTTAGATCAGTGTTTCTTGGTTAATCGCAATGTCCTCCGGGAATGTGTCGGAGATGAGTCGGCGGTTCTGTGTGCTGTCCTGGGAGCAGGTACGGCGTTTGGATGCCATCCTCGGAGAAAGCATCCCGATCCACGGACGTGGAAACTTCCCTACGTTGTCCGTCCAGCCCAGGCAAATTGTGCAGGTAAAGTGACATGACGATTGACTAATATTGGAACTTGTAAGTTTACTAGGCTAAAACCTTTTTCAAGCGTTAACATTGAGACGACTGTCTCTGCGATTAGGCTGGGCTATATGGGGGTGCCGTTTTTAAGGAAATGTGTGGTGATTAGTGTATATCATAATCTCAACACTTCACGTTAGAGCTATTCTGTGTAGGCTGGTTGCCATTCTTCGCGAGAAAACGCGTGACATTGGAAATGGCATAGACTGTCACAGTGTATTTATCGGAACATTTTACCGTTTGCATTATAGACATTATTTAATTTATTAATATTTTATTTTGGCCGTGGTCATCAAAAGGCGAATATCCTTTACAGGTGTCTTATACCTTCTGGCGTGGTTTTGGATATTGGCTCTCGTGAACTTCTATTAATACTCGAGAACGGTGTGACTGTAGGCTATATCAGGGGCATTTGCCACTTCATCACGTACGCACTCGTTTGCAGATTTAATTTCCGTTTCATTTGAACTAAAGTAGGGTGAATTAATTTGGAAGCCAACTAATTTCTAGGCTGTAGCTGTCCAAACCGTCTACTGGGAAGTTTTCTGTTTATTATCACTTCAGAAAATAACTACTAAACTGTATTGACGCCCTTTTGGCCAAGAAGAATCGTCTCAGTTCAGCAGCTTAACATTAAATGTTTCTCTTCCCGTTATTTCTTTGTGCAGTTTTGGCAGCAGTTTTATTTCCGCCCCACAGAGACGTGGGCGACGGTAAATTGAAACCTACAGTAGGCCTATTCATTCTTTTTTCTCAAAAATCGAAAGCCATAATCAGGCTTTGACATCGACCCATAAAAAATTCACAGGTGAGGTAGTTTCCCCCCGTGCTGGGGGATAAAAAACGTAGTAAAGGCATTAATATCCTTGGCATAAATCCAGAGAGAATCTGTTGCTTGTGCAATTTGGTTTTATTACACAGTTTGGAAAGTAAAGCTATCCCGCTGTTGCAGTGCTATTCACAACCTGTTCCAAAGTTGGGACAGTGATTTGGCGGAACGCTCTGAGCTGTTTTTGAGGCGCGTATAGAATGAGGAGCGACATGGCGTAAATACCCATAAAACCATGACAGAACTACCGAATTGGCATTGCCTTTCCACGTTGGCATGTAAGAGTACATTTTTGTAGACATTTTTTGAAAATGCGACTAACATAAGTTCCAGAGTCTAGACCTACATTCCAGCTTCCATTGGGTTTTAACACTAATGCCTTACTGGGGTTTCTTTTGAACGGATTTTAAGGTGTCAGTTTAATATTGTATCTAGAAGTTTCTCTTCTTTTTTGATAATTATGTAAAACAGGAGGGTGGCACGGCATCGTAAAGCTAAAGGTTAATGTGATACTTTATTCAAGGCCTGTCTGGTCAGTTATCTTTTTTCCTCAGGATGACTGTCCATATGCATTCAACATTACTGGATTTCCCAAGTCTGGCTCTTCCTTCCTCAGGGTCCTCTGGGGGAAATAAACTGCGGTCAAATTTTTCAAGAAGAAAAGGTTATTCTTTCTCTCTAGTTTGTTGCAGAGATATTGGACGAAGGTCCTCTCTTCATAAACCATCTGCTGCACAGATCAGCGCAATATAGATTGGGGGGGGGGGGGGGAGGGAGGCAGGCAGGCAGGCAGGCAGGGCTGTAGTTGAGGAATCTAGTGCTGCCTCTGCTGTCTTTGATGTCTGCTATGGAACAGAAGACAGATGGAGGCTTCCAGAAGTCATAGTGGCACACGTTTAGCATGCAGATGCTGAAAAACCCAGCTGGTCCAACAGACTGTACTGTGCATGCTTGTGTTTGTGTATGCAGTACGTGTAAATGCATGCATCTCTATCTGTCTGACAATTCAGCAGTGTAAGCAGGCTCCAGACATTTATTTATTCTATTTTACTGTGTAATCACTCTAGACATATGGTCTTAATTCAACTGCAGTATTGAAGTGGTACAAGTTTATTGAAAGTCCTGATTTTGATTTGAAAATGTTTGTTTTGGAACGGGTTTAAGTGCTACTGCCATATTTGGTTGGCTGGAAGGTTGCCCACGTCAGTTCGGTTTCAGTTACTCTGAAGCCTTGGTGTGGTATTTTTCTGCTTCCTCCTCAGTATAAGATGTCACCATGATGGTATTGAGTTTTAAAACATTTTATCATGATGCAAAATGAATGTGTTCGGTTTTAAAAATGGTCTATATTGACCAGGCTATGCCAATGAATACAATGGTCTGGCTTGCTCAAAAATGTTTTTGCAAGTCTTTAGTTTACCTTCTTGTTAAAGTGCTAAGTTCCAGTGCCCTTTCATGAATGAGCTTGCTGGTTTTGGAGCTGACCTCTGGGGGGTGGAGGTGGCATGTTGCAGGTCATGGAGATGTTTCTGAATTTTGTGGAGAGGGATGTAGTCATGTTGGAATTGAGCTGGTAATGACTTAGCCTTTTGTAATGCCTCTGGTCCCTGTTGCTAGTTTGCTAGTTCTTTACTCCAGTTCTTGATTTGAAAGGAACAGTCGGAAGGCAAGGCATAGCCCTCTCGTTCCCCCCCCCCCCCCCAAAAAGGGAGGTCCAACAGACTGGCTTTATTATTCAGTAGCCATGGTGCCATGCGGGCTGTCGTCGGAGTGCAAGGCATGTTCCACTGCAATGAATGGAAATCCTTTCACTTCTCTGACTGGTTCATCCCAGCACCATCTGCTTGGAGGGATTGGATTACCAACATAAACATCCAACTTTCCTTGCTATACAAGCAGGAATGGCTCTCACTCATATAAACTGCTTTAAAAAAAACCTGAAAGCCTATTCCCCGTAGACTCTTATGATGTCTTTCAGGCTCTCACCCCCCCCCCCTGCTTACACCAGTGGCTTTAAGTGCCATCCCAGTCTAAACCCAAGAAGATTATTATTTTTTCCTGTTGTGTAATTCAGTTTAAATATTTTTAAAGCTTTGCTTAAATATTATTTTACTGGAGGCGCAGGGTTCTGGATAAATTCTATTATCGTCTGTGTTTGACATTTGGACGAGACGGTTTGTTCCCGGCTATTCCTCCTGCACCGCAGATACTGGAACGAGACCCCGTTCTGCGGCGCTGGGATGCGGTTGGGGCGCAGAAGTGGAGCTGCTGCAGGCCTTGCCGAGGTCACCTGAGATTACTTGATCAGGGTCCTGACAGCAGCTTACCGAAGTGGACCTGCGGCCGTGCCCACAGGAAGTCTGACAGACTCTCCACGTACGCCTCTGTCTCAGCAGGGGCCGGCAGCTGAGGGAAGGGAGGAGGCTGGAAAATCTGAATCCATGAATGAAAGTCTTTGCCTTCAGAAGGCTGACTGGCTGGCTGGCTGGCTTGCTGGGTTTGCCAAAGATGGCGGAGGAGGGAGTGAATTAGTAATTCCTTGGGATCCTTTGCCGTGGCCTTACCCCCCTCTTTTATTGCGTTTTAAGACTCTGAGGAACTCCTCTGTGGTCTGCTAGCAGTCGGCTGCGTGAGAGAATTCCACACAGGAAGCAGAACTTGCCGAAGCAGAAAGGACCCCCCTCTGGCCTGAGCGTCCAGGCCGATTCGCGAATGCGCAGTTCCTCACCCCTGTGTGAAGAATGAGACCGCTGTTTGTAGTATTCAGACATTCAGGTCTGATCACTTCCCCTCCGCATTGGCGGCAGAGTGCGATTTCTCTTATGAGCCGATTGCACTGTGTGTGAGCAGTTCTGTTGGTCTTGGCCTGTGTAATATGACCCAGAAGGAATGGATCCAATAAACTGTGATTTTTAAAAACATTTTTTTGTTTGAGGTTGGTTACACCCAGATTGTAAATACTTCATCCCTGAGTGACTAATTTGAAGGAACAAGGGGAAATGACCAGTGTTTTAAAGGATCTGTATACCTGGGATTCTGTCTGAGACCGGGGCTTCAGGGATTGGCCCAGTTTCCTATTTTGATCATCCGATTGGTTCTGGTGTGTGATGTAGCTAATAATTTAAGCCCCTGTAAAACATAAGAAATTAGCTATGTTCCAATATGAAGGCAGCTGCCTGCATCCTTAGAAGTGAGTTCCGTCTGAAGGTAGTGTCCTAATGGTAAAGGAACCTCAAAAGGCAACTCATTTTGGATGCACTTTGAAGGCATGATGACATCACACATAATTCACATACCCACACAAGATCAGTGTTTACGGTCACAGCCGAATTCTTTCAGTTTCAAACTGCGAGACCCAACGCAAATAAATATGGATTCTGCAATTATAGCCACAGTTGTCCCGATTCTCTGTTTAAAGGAAACAAAATTAGTTTTACGTTCAGCTGACTGCATAACTAGCCACTATTTCAGCTAATTTAAAAAAAAGTTTTAACCAGTTTATCGTGATTTCAGTATATTCGCTGTATGTAAGCCAAGTTAACGGTGTGTTAGCTTGTTCTATTGGAAAGTAACGTGATAGCTAGCCAATATCAGGAAGAGCTGACTGAGGCTTTAAAACATTGAAAACATTATTCCAGTGTATTGAATTAAAATGTACTTAATAGATATGACAACAAGTTATCAAGTTCACTTTCCACCACTTCTCTGGTTTGAGACGCTTTTAATTTAACGCAAGTGAGATGTAGTGAAATTGCAGCCTTCTAAGGCAGCTGACTTTGTGTTGGGACACAGCCATTGGGCCTCACTAACAAAATTTCTTAAATTAGTCTCTCCTTTGTTCCTAATGTGTTCCTAAAATTGTTCCTACGTAAAACCTATATAAGATTAATGAGATGTGCAGACCTTTACTTGTGTGCTTATCCCAGGTGTATGCGATGATGAATGCTACCTGTAGGTAAATTTTATGCGCAAACCTGTTCATGTAATTAGTGTAAGGAAATGGCCATGAACGAATACAGATAAGAAAAAAAAATGGTGAATGCCGAAATGCTTGTGGAAATGTTCTTACACATCGTTTACAATCAAATGTCACCGTACGTGTATTTGTTAATGAGGCCCATTGAATGCTGATTTTTCAGACCCCTCAATTCAAAGTCCCAAAGTGTATTACCAACTTGACTGAAGATATCATTGTACCAAATAACTGGAGGTTAAATAAAAAAGTGTTTGTATTTTATAAATAGTTTATGGCTCCCCTGATATGAACCTGCCTTTCTGCTAAAGGCTCCATTTAAAGGGAAGCTGCCCTCTAAATGCCTTGCTGAATTTTTATAGCAGCTCTATTTGGTGCATTGTAATCTGGGCTGTTTGCAAGCATGTTTGTCAGGATAAGGAGGGATAACTGTTGAGGTTTCGATGTCTAGATCAAGCTTGGCTAACCTGGAGGGCTTCCAGAAGAATCCATGCCAAATGCCTGAGCATGGACAAGCACTGGCATGCTTTTTTCCAGCAGATAAGCTGCATGCTTTTTTAAAAGTAGAGTAAAACAGCTGAAAAAATGAGGCCCGCAGGGATCTCTATCGATTTTCATTGAAGTTGTATCTGGTCTTGTCCCCTGGGGGGGACAGGGGTGCGGAGCAGAGGGATGGGATAGGGCATTTAGGGAGGGGGTTGGCGGGCGTAAAACTTCAGTTCTGGAGGGTTTCAGTGTCTGCAGGCCTTTGTGGTTTCCTTTCTATCGGCAGCCAATTAAGGCCTTGAGAACAAGGTGTGTGCACTCTTTAGCCAATCAATGACTTCAATGAATCACTTGTGCTGAAATGGACTGAACCAGCGGCCACTGTGGCCCTCCAGCACTGGAGTTAAACCAGCGGCCACTGTGGCCCTCCAGTACTGGAGTTAAACCAGCAGACACTGTGGCCCTCCAGGATTGAGATTGACATCCCTGGGGTTGGGGGATGCGATACCCCTCTCAAGGTGGCACATTTCCAAAAGTGCTCCTCTGGCTCACCTAGAGTCTTCAGGTTTGAAGATGTGAATTGCACTACTGTTGTGTTCATATTTGACCTAGTTTGAGAATTGGGAATCAGGAACTTTTCACTGGCTTAGTTCTCTGCTGCCTCTCTGCCTCTTGTGGTAAAATGGCCATACTGCTGGAGTCAGTCAGTCAGCCCTGTTGACTGGTTGAGGATGCTGCCATGTGAAGGCCAGCTTCCACCAGCTGCAGCTGAGGTGGTTCAGTGTGATCAGGAATTTGTTCATGTGCTAGGCAGTTTGTACAGGGTGAGTCACTCGCATTGGAAGCCTCGTTGTGCTTCATCAGATTCACCAGATTTTAATTCACCCTTCAGACTCTTTGAGCTTCCAGTTCAGAAGGGCACAATCTGTGCTCTTGGTTGGATTTCCTTCACATTAAGAGTTCCCAGTAGCCAAAACAGTGACCCTGAATCTACATTACTGGTGGCTGATTAGCAAAAACTGGGGAGAGTACTTTGTAAGAACTCAAGTAATTTCATTTTGTTTTGTGAAGGCAAAGCTCCAACAATAAAGAAAAAAAAACATTTCACTGCTGTGAGGCCCTATTTTAATTTAGCGCTATTATATAGAAACTATCAGGTAATGCTTAGGTTAATTCTTAAAGGGGTCCTTTACTGTCATATTTTTCAGGATCGCAGGGAGTCTTGATGTCATTTTGGCAGTGCACATGAACACGTTTGGGCAAAACACCTTGTTGGATGCTTGCCTTTGGCCTGGGTTAAACCTGGTCCGGTGGCAGCTGTATGCAAACGGGGGGTCAATGCAGCTGCTTGGGTAGAGGAGGGCTCTGGCCAGCTGTGAGATCATTGGATGGCTATGTGTCTGGAAGTCTGTCCAAAAAATTTTACAAGGCCTCGGTATAACCCTTTTGGCACAGGATTAAAATGCGGAGAAGACATGTGTAGACATTGTGTGTGCATGCGTGTCCAGACCAAGCTACATGGAGCAGGTGGCGGTATTGAGAAATATTTTGTATTGGCTCAAATGTATATTTTTTTCATTTTTCTCCCGCTGAAAATGTATACTGTGTGAATGTGAGTCACGCTATATAAAATATAAAATTGCATTTGATTTGGGGTGGGGATATTGTATCATTTCAGCGTCTCACGTTTGCCTTCTTGCCCCACAGGTGGTACGGGCTCGGCTGGAGGAGCGGGGCATCGCCGTGCGCGACGTGAAGCTGAACGGGTCTGCTGCCAGCCACGTGCTGCACCAGGACACGGGCCTGGGCTACAAGGACTTGGACCTGATCTTCGGGGTGACCCTGACGGACGACCGGGCCTTCCGGCTGGTGAAGGACGTGGTGCTGGACTGCTTGCTGGACTTCCTGCCGCCCGGCGTGAGCCGGGAGCGCCTCTCCCCCCTGACGCTGAAGGAGGCGTACGTGCAGAAGCTGGTGAAGGTGTGCAACGACACGGACCGCTGGAGCCTCATCTCTCTGTCCAACAACACCGGCAAGAACGTGGAGCTCAAGTTCGTGGACTCGCTCAGGCGGCAGTTCGAGTTCAGCGTGGACTCCTTCCAGATCGGCCTGGACTCCCTGCTGCTCTTCGACAGGTGCTCGGAGACGCCCATGTCAGAGAGCTTCCACCCCACTGTCCTGGGGGAGAGCGTGTACGGGGACTTCCAGGAGGCCCTGGACCACCTCCGGCAGCGAACCATCGCCACGCGCAGCCCGGAGGAGATCCGGGGCGGCGGGCTGCTCAAGTACTGCCACCTGCTGGTGCGGGGCTTCCGCGCGGCCTCTGAGAGCGAGATGAAGTCGCTGCAGCGCTACATGTGCTCGCGCTTCTTCATCGACTTCCCCGACATCGGCGAGCAGCAGCGCAAGCTGGAGGCCTACCTGCAGAACCACTTCAGCGGCATGGAGCACAAGCGCTACGAGTGCCTGGCCACGCTCCACCGCGTGGTCAACGAGAGCACCGTGTGCCTGATGGGCCACGAGCGGCGGCAGACGCTGGGACTCATCTCCGCCCTGGCGCTTAGGGCGCTGGCGGAGCAGAACGCCCTGCCCACCGTCACCAACGTCACCTGCTACTACCAGCCCGCCCCCTACGTCAGAGACGTCAACTTCAGCAACTACTACGTGGCCCGCGTCCAGCCCCATGCACCCCTCTGCAGTAGCTCCTTCCAGACCTGGCAGCCGTGTAACTGAGGTTTTGGGAGGACTGCTGTGGGCGGGGCGGGGCGGGGGGGTGGGGGGGGGGGGGGGCCGTGACCGGGGCGCACTTTGTTACTGTGGCATTTCTTTTCACGCCGTAGGCAGGTGGCATAGGACTGGGCTCTCCACACTGGCACCAGCGAAGCGGATTCTTTTTGTTTTTGGTTTTTTTTTTTTTTTTGTTTTGGAGCTACAGAGGGACACGAGAAAATCTTTAATTTTTTTCCCCCCACATGTCTGTTCTAACTCCTGGCAGGACTTTGTTGACCATGTACTGCTGTAAATGTGATTTGAGCCTATTGTTTGGAAAGATTTGCTTTTTTTGGTCACCTTTGCAGAACAGGGACTGTTGGTACTTTTCTTATGTAGCAAAAAAAAAGTTGTGATTGAATTGAAGCACTTTTTGTTTTTTCCTTGTGTAAGTTGACTCGAAGACTTAATAACATTTATATAACTTTAATGCTGCATTTAATTTTTGTTGGGGGGGGGGTGAAAATATAAAGCTGTATTTTCAGACTTTCTTCGAACCAAGAGGACCAAAGATGATTTTTGTTTAGAAGGGAACATTACTGTTGCAATTCCAAGTGCCTCAAATACTGAGAACCTCTAAAGTTAGGCTATATTTTTATCTTCTAGTTTACTGTAAATCTCTATTTTGAGGGACTGTGGCATTCCTATATAAAAATGATTAAAAAGAAAGACAACTGATTTGTAGTTATGTGTTTTATCTTGGTCTAGTTCTTGGTTACTTCCTGGAGGCTGTGCAGATGTCATACTTGTGCAAATCTGACACCCAAATATCAGTTTATGCAATATTCCAATGGAGGGGAGAGGAATGTGTAAAGCCTGCCAGCTTGGAAACATAGGGGATCTGTCCAAACACGCCCCGCAGAGCAGAACCAATGCCTCCATTTGGATTTCAGGGGTGTGAACCATGCCGAAATTCTCTGGGACGTGTGACGGGGCACGCTCTCTGTGGGATGCTGCGAGCGGAGACAATGACGCCCTTGTGCACCTCTACCCACTGTCGCCGCTGGAAGCGGATTCCAGCGTGCTTCAATGATAACAGTCTCCGTTTCCTTTCTGTTTCCATGTGCATTAAAAGGAGGGCTCCCTTGCACTCGCTCTAGTCAGAAATAGTTACAAATTGAGGCCAGTTCCTTTTGGAACAGACATTGCAGGTCCATTAATGTTTAGATGGAGCCATCCATATAGCTCAAGTCATCCACATAGTCTTACTGTGACCCCAGTCATTATACTATTTCTAAAAAATGAGTGGGGCCATATAAGGTTGCTTATCACATTTACTCTGCCCACCACATCAGCTGGTTCTCCCTCCATAAAGGTCAAATTGCCTGTTGAGAATTTTGAAAGGTAAACACTTTCCTCAAACTAGTCCGTCTCAAAAATTAGAATTTTGCAGCTGGGTTTCAAAGCTAGGTGTGTATGCGAGAGAGAATAGACCCCCTCTCGTGAACATTTTTTTTTTTTTTCCCCCACAGATGCTTTTCTGAAAAAATAAATCCTAATTAGTTTTCTAATCCAACATTTCATGATTTACACCAGGGCTACTCAACTTCAGGACCTACAGGCTGCGTGCCTGTCTGCAGGTATTTGCTCCAACCATGCACTGTACCACCACTAATGAGCTCACTTCCTGAGCCAAGACGGTAGTGTAATTGTGCCTGGTTGAAGCAAATACCTGCAGATACTGCCTCCCACTGGTCCTGGATATGAGTGGTGCCAATTTACACCAAAAGCTTTTTTTTTTCTCATTTTTTGAGTAAATGTTTTGCAGCAGACGGGAAAGCAAATCAAAGTAGTTCCTTGTAGCCTCTGGGGACCAATTTTCAATAGTATGTTACAGTAACTACTATAGATTTATACTCCATGTAGCCACAATGCTTTTGCCTATAAAGCAAGTGTGACTTGGTAATTACTTCCACAACATCAGAACATGGGCCCGGCAGTCACTGAAATTAGTCAAAACTCAGAAAGAACTGAGAAATTAAAAAAATTATAGAAATCCATTTAGAATTTTATGATTAAATTTAATAGTTTTGTATTTTGAATATTTAACAGGTCCTTTTTGCTCTATTAATTTGGTGCTCTTATTGGCTGTTGGTTGTTTGGAGGAGGAGTTCTCAGTAGATGCAGCATGCAGTACATCCTGACCCAGGTTTGAAGGCTGATGTCTGCACAATGACGCAAAACAGAACTAATGTGTCAAAGGGTGCTTGTCCCTGTTGGGAGAATACCGAACTACCAGCGATGCCCGGGGTTTTTGGGTCGAAGAAACTGCGAGAGAGGCATTGTTATGAAAGTGTGATTGTCCAAATGTAATCCTTATGATCATATATATTCACAATACTGATATGCTCTATCACTCCCTCACGTACATATGGCTCTGTCTCGCTTTCTGCTCTTTCATGAGTCACCATTAGCTTCCGTTCTTTCACCAAAAATATGGAGCCTGAAAACCAACTTTCAAGGGCTCTGTGCTATGGAGGAAATATCTCCATAAATCAGTGGGATATAGATCATCTCAAATTGATAAAGAGGCCCTGTGCAAAACAACATGGGTGAGGGGAAAAATATGATTTATGTTGACATGCACCACATGTTGAGTGAGCAAACGCAAAATGAGGCATTGACTTGGTTTAGTACCTTGTATCTGAAACAAACGGAAATTAAAGGCTTGACTGCAGATTCCACTTTCCACTCTCTTGTGCAGTCGTCATCCACAGGAATGGTATCCCCTGCCTTTCTGTCGACTTTGCATCACAATAATCGATCCAGCTGGGCCTCCTTAAAAGTCTGTAACACAAATGGTTTATAATGGCTGTGTGCAGGACAGAGGCAGCTGTGAGCTGTGAGGGTATTCCATTCATCCTCCCTTAGATGGTTTATTCACACAGATGAGCTCCACTTTGTCTCACAAACATTAAAAAGCACCGGACACCCTCCCTCCCGCACCTGATGCTCTTGCGGCACCCCGAAACCCGCTGCCCCTCGGGGCCTGGGGCCGCTCTGTAACCATATCCCCGGGGAACGGGTCCCGCAGCGTTCAGGCATGTGTTTCTCAGGTGTTAAAAAGCGTTGGTGTTGATGGCACGGAGTGCGACAAAGGAGAAGCCTGGGAAAGAAGGGAAGGGGGCGGAACCTGAAGGAAGCAACAAGAGAGCCAGAATGTTTTCCCCATCAGGGGCCTCTTTGTCCTGTCATATATTAGCACTGTTGTGGTAGTATTATGATGCCCTGACCATGCTTTCATAATGCCATTACCGCCGATAGCACTCTTAAGCCCCGTTAACACATGGAACCTGCAGCATGTCTGGGTTTAATTATTCATCTATGGTAGAGGTTTTCCCTGTTCACGCATATCTCATATATGGAATAATTCAGTGTAGAGCCTGTTCACATGACATGACCGTGCCGTATAGATTAGGCAGGTCTATCCGATGAAGCAATGTAGGGAAAATATTAACATTATGCTAGTCTTTAAAACAGACAGATATTTTGTTGAATAATAATTTTAACTGCAAGATAAATCCAACAGGCAGAACACATTTGAAGAGCAATAGTTTTAAGATAACTTATGGTAAAGTCTTTAAAGCTATCAATATAGCTCAGTTGATCCCAAATAGCTAATGTTAGATAAAGAATGTAAACATGGTTTATCAGCTAAAAATAAATACATGCAGAATTGTTTTTGGTAAAAGGCAACCAAATAAGTATGTTAGCCAAGTTAACTAGCTGATTATGTCTGCCATTGATACGTGGCAGCTTGCTACATAGAGTAAAAAAGCAACTTAAAACTGGAAGAGCCTGACACAGATGTTTACCAGGGAAAAGTAGGCCAATTGCATAGCACACAAAGCAATTTTGTAATGGTGTTCTAACAATAGACAAAGCTATGTCAAGCAAGGACAGTGACGCTGTTTATTCAATTCCTAAAATAAATGTTAAAATTTCACTCACAGAATCATACAATTACAGCTCCAATATCGTCTTTGTGTAATGTCTCATTTGTGCAAAAGTTGTGGAGAGGGCAAATTCAGAAAAGTAGGCCTATTTATTAAAGAAATTGTGCCAGAAACTAAAGGTCTTACGTAAGAACATTATAACTCTGTGCATGCTTTATCCAGAAATGTTGCTTTGCTGTTTCCTTCACACTAGAGCCGTGACAGAAGATTTCTGTAAATCTTATCAGGTTTCCAGCAATTTGGAGGGATGTCTTACATGGAAAAACGACTCTGGCTGTCTTTACACATGACGCCAACATGGAAAATTGCCAGAACAATTATGGGTTAAGATGCATGTGTGAAGGAAGTTTTAAAATGCTTTATTTGAATCATCACACCCTCAGGAGAGCCTGTTATGGACGTCACACTGCATAGTATGCTAGAGTGTATGCTAAATGCTGAAATATAATAATGTGCAATACACAAATACACTGTCAAATTCAAGTCTGTAACCGGTTGCACCACCTTTAGCAGCAATAACTGCTACTAAAAGGGTTTCTATAATTTGGTATCAGTCTCTCACATCACTGGGGAGCCCACTCTTCATTGCAGAACTGCTTTAATTAAAAAAAAAAAAAAAAAAGGTAGGTTTTGTTTTAGCATGAACTCCTCCTTCCAGGTTCTGAAACAGCCTCTCAATCGGGTTCAAATCAGGACTCTGACTAGGCCACTCCAAAACTTTCATTTTGTTTCTATTCAGCCATTTAGATGTTCAATTTTGTGTTTTGGATCATTGTCCTGCTGCATAACCCAATTACGCTTCAGCTCATGGGCAGATGGCCGGACATTCTCCTTAAGAATTTTCTGGTACAGAGTAGAATTCATGGTTCTTTCAATAATGGCAAGTCATCCAGATCCCAAGGCAGCAAAGCATCCCCACACCATCACACTGCCCCCACCATGGCTGATTGGTATGATGCTATATTTGAAATGCTATATTTTCTTTCCTCCAGACATAATGGGACTCGTGTCATCCAAAAAGTTCAGAGGTGGAAAATCCAGGTTCAGAAAGTAAAAGTCCTCCCCAGTATTTCGTTCCAGTCTCCTAGATATGCTAGTTAGCACAATTCTTAAGCCAGGAGGTAGAGCTAATTACTGAAATCAGCTGGGTGAGTTTGTGGATGGAAGAAACACATGGCAGGACTTTTACTTTCTGACTCCTGGACTTTCCATATCTGTTGCCGCTCTTTGGATGTTCTTCTGGGATCTTTTGTGACTTCCTGGATGAGTTGTCACTGCACCCTTGGAGAAATTTTGGCAGGCTGGCCATTCTGTTCCACGTGTTCTCTATTTGGAAATAATGGCTCTCACTGTGGTTTGGTGAAGTCCCAGGGCCACAGAAATGGCTTTGTAACCCTTTCAAGACTTAAACAAAAATAAAAAATTCTCATCTCTTCTGGAATTTCCTTTGATCCTTGCATAGTGTGCTTGTAGAAACTTTGTGATGATGACTATGTGACGATGGTATGGTTTGATATAAGTGAGGTTTAGATTTAACAAGCCTGGCTGTGTCCAGTCAGTTGAATCTAATTATCACTTAAATTTGGTTAACTGGTTGATTGCTTTTTCACATGGGTGATTACTTTTTCACATGGGTGATAAGGGTGTTTGATAACTTCTTCCATTAAATAAATTAATAATTAAAAAAATGTCTTTTGTGTTTACTCAGTTTCCCTTTAATATGCAATAACAGAGGAAATTGGACAAATACATTTTCATGGCACAGTATGCAACATTGCTGACAGTTTGTTTGCCAATATTGGCCAGCTGGAAGTATATGACAGGTGTCCCACAATAGCTCCTCTGTCAGCTACCAATGCTGGCATATTGACAGCAAGATCCAAAAGATAAACTGTCCATTGTTACCATTACTGTAATTGGCCAGCTGTCATCCAGCTAAAGGAGTTTTGGTAATCAACATGACACCCACATTAGGAAGTCCGAAGGTATGTCCAAATGCTTTTTACGCCTCACCTCCTTTCCTCCTGTCCCCCACTACCACTCGTCTCCTACTCAGAAGTATGTGGAGGAAAGGTGTGTGGGGTGGGGGGTGGGGGGGGGGGGGGGTTGGGGGGGGGGGGGAGGAAAGGAGAGAACAAGGAGGCGTGAAGAAAATTGGGACAGCTTATCTGCTTCTCTGTCATCAGAGGTGACGGCAGCTATTGATTGACTATTGAAATTGCCCTATCATAATATTTTGCAGAGCTCACAAATAGTGCCAATAGCCAATCACAGATCTTTCACATAGCCTGTCCATTTGAAGGTGCATAACAGCTTGTGAGTTTCAAGCACAAGTAATTGCTACAGTAGCCTACAAACATGAACATTGCGGTTTGTGTTGAGACATTAATTAATATGTAATGGGCAACATCAAAGTAAAAATCTCATAGTATACATACATCAATTTACTGTAATTCCAGAATCCCGATGTCCTGATGTCTGAACATACAGTACAGAGCGCTAATTCACCGAGGTCTACTGTGACAGCCTACATTGCCAATTCATTTCATCTCACATAAACTAATTCAGAAATATTTCTCTAGATTGGTGAAACGGATATCGCTTAAAATTATGTATTATTGTTTCCCAATGTTCAGTTTTCACACTTAAAAAGACTGTAACATTTGAAATCAAATTTGTTGGTAATAAATACATCCATTGGAAACAGTTGGTTGAATATATTAATTCATGCATATTTCACACACTGAAATAGTGGTAGCTGCCTTGCTTATTTACTGTATGGTTAGAGTCATACTCTTTAATCTAACATTCATGTGCAAGCAAATAAACCTGCTTGTTCTTCTTAAATTATTAAATTTGCCTGTAGGATATGAGCCACAAAAACAACAGAAAATTGACATTTTGTACATGTTTCGAGTATTGGGATGCACCCCAATTGTTTCGTTCTGTTTCCTAATACAGAACCTTTCAATGTAGATGCTACTCTTCCTACACTTCTGTGGGCAAAATCCTCCCCAACTCACCACTTTACAGCTAGCAAACCTAACAATGGGTAGATACTGATGTCTGTGACCCACTGAATCATGCTCACGACTCCCTGGGTCATGTTTACACTTCAGATCAATTTACATCAATTTCCTGACTCTGCCTCCTTCCCAGGTTTATATATCACTTTGTCATGTCCAACTTTCATTCTGCTGCAGGTTGTGTTGGTAGTATGATAGCAAGTTAGCTGAAAAAGGGGAAGCTGCCACTCGTAATTTGCCACAGTTTTTCATCATAGCCTATGTGTATAGTTATGATTTTCTCCTCATTCTGTGAGGATAGAGAGGGAGGAGCCACTTGGACAGTATGTTGTGGAGTTATATACAGTCAGCCGACTGCTGGGGCTGGATACTGGCCATGCAGAACCTTCCTTTGGGTTGCCTGGGATGCGGAGCGATGTTCCACTTAGCGCTCTGAACTCACGACCTTTGGACGTAGCTGAGAATGAAGAATTGTTCTCTATTTTCTGAGAACGTCTGCCGTCTTCCAAAGCTCCTATATCTAAATGAAAAACATCTGCAGAGAAAGAGAAGCCAAGGCCAGGACAATTCAAAGTCCAGCATCAGGCGGTTTGATGCCCAGTGATGTAAATCACATACTGCAGATGGTTTACTCCAGATGAATTCATCTCGTTTGTTCTTAACATAGCTGTTGTTTGCATATTCCCTCTATAGCTTCGAGGAGGGTCAGAAACCCTGTATTGTTATCTGCTCTGAGGCTCCCCAGTGCTCCACCAGTCACCCCACAGCCTCGGGTTCTGGAATCCCCGGTATGAAAATGTTAGAATTCATTAACTTGTGTTTAGTCCATCTGTTCACGATTTCTGCAATACTGTTAATGTCACCCCTGACGCGTAAACTGCTTGCCTGGCATTTACAAACAGTGACAACGCCTGACCCCAAGTTGTTTAACTTCTCTGCATTCCGGGAGCAAAGGTTCAAGGCAGAGACTCTGGTGTTTCCTGTGAGAACGGAACGACTTCTTTTCCATCTATCAGCACCATGTCTGTGTTTTTGTGCCGGTTCTTCAGCTAAAACTCCCCTTGCCCATGGGTGGTCCTTCTCTCCCAGACACCTTCCTCCTTTCTCTGTGGGAACTACGAGAAGAAAAGCCTCAGTGATCTGTGAATGGTCTCCTTGCTGACGCTGTACGGGTAAACCTCACCAAATGTATTCCTCCCCATATTCATCCTTATTGCCCCAGGGAATGAGAACAATGCAAATGTCAGCTTTGCCATTTTGGATCCTAATTATCCCTCTGCTGTGATGAGAACAGGTATTATGTGTCCCTCTTGTGTTGGATTGCATCTGTCTCCTGTGCTCTGGCCCCTGTGTAGATCCTGATTGTGTGAAGTGTACTGTGGATGCTCTGAGCCGACACCGGACAGATTTACTTTTCATGGCTGTGTGCTTGCGCGCCCGTGTCTAATAAAAGGATTCACGGATTTTCAATGATTTGTTCATCAAGTTTTGGAAGGTTTCCCAACTGTAGCCAGTGATTGCACAGCCAAAACATGTTAACCCTGAGTCCAACCATGACATCATCCTCCCCTCTCCCTTAAGCACTGATCCACATCCTCACGTCTGAACTAAGCACTATGTCACATCCTTCCCTTCCTCCTAAGCACTGTCACATTCTTTCCTTCCTCCTAAGCACAGTGTCAGATCCTTACTTTCTCCTAAGCACTACATCACTTCTGTGCCTTCCTCCAAAGCAGTGTCACATCCTTACCTTCCTCTAAAGCACTACGTCACATATTTACCTTCCTCTAAAGCACTACGTCACATCCTTACCTTCCTCTAAAGCACTACGTCACATACTTACCATCCTCTAAAGCACTATGTCACATCCTTACCTTCCTCTAAAGCACTATGTCACATCCTTACCTTCCTCTAAAGCACTACGTCACATACTTACCATCCTCTAAAGCACTATGTCACATCCTTACCTTCCTCTAAAGCACTATGTCACATCCTTACCTTCCTCTAAAGCACTACGTCACATCCTTACCTGCCTCTAAAGCACTACGTCACATCCTTACCTTCCTCTAAAGCACTACGTCACATCTTTTTTTAGATTAGATTCAACTTTATTATCATTGCACAGAGTACACGTACTGAGACAACGTACCTTCCTACTGTACTGTGTGCATGTCAAGGAATGTAAGTAAGTGTAAACAGTTGTTTAGTGACTATATTGCATTCTAGCTGGCTGGGATTGCTAGCCAGGCAAAAGTGCAGTCACTTCACTGTGGTGTGTAATCATAGCCAAGGGATGTAGGTTGTTTGTATTAAAAAAGGATTGATCTGTCTCAAATGATATTTTCAGAATTGAGCCAAATACGAAAACATTATTTCCCCAGTCTCCCCTACCTAAGATGTCAGTCATCTCAGCCCACAGCCATTTTCTAGTTCATGGGTAGGTGACTCTGCTGTTGCCAGAGAAGCTTCCATGTTCATTGCAAGCTGTAGCTTGGTGATGGTTTGCAATCCTGAAAATATATCTCAGCTCAGACTATGTAAGTTTTTAAAAATAATTCTGGGGTGATAAGCAATGCTAGAATTTTCACCATGTTGATAGGTACCTGCAAAAAGAATTATCACTTAAGATGGAGGGAAAACACTTCAAACTACTTATTTTCATTCCGTAGATTAGCCTTTATCTTTGGTGACACACCAGCTCACCTTAGACATTGTCCACATGTTGCAAGCCATATTCATTACATGCTATAAAGATAGAGGTTTCCTCAAGCGATTCAGCTTGCTCAAAGTGGACGGCAGCACATCATTGGCACTGACAGCTATGTCTGATCCTTTCCTATGGGCCTGATAGGGGTGGTCGGTGTCCGATGGGCCCTTCGGAAAGGGCAATGCTAACCACTGACAGCACACCCATATAGTCAACATCCATACGAACGATAAGCACACCATTCATGTTGACTGAACTAAATAAACGCGTCACACCAGCATTTACTATGCTAAGTTCTAGCGCAGTTTGCAGCAGATAGCCTGTAGGCATTCTTGAAAAAGGCGGTAGTTATCCTTAAAGCACGGTATGACAGGTTCCAGAAGAGCAGAAGAAGTCTGACCTTTTTCATCTCCTTTTTTTTCCTGATGAAAGCAGGGGTATGACCAGCCCTGTGTGTACACTACAGATATATAATTTAGCTTCATCCCGATCCAAAAACCTGCAATGGAACCTCTCCTTATGATGTGGTGACTGGAAGCAGTCTAAAAAAGGACGAAGAGTGAGCCCGAACTAGAATCACGCTCGCGTAGAAGAGAAAATACCAGGGAACAGGTGAAGAGATTGACGTGACTGCTGATGTGTGCTGACACACCCAACGTCATCTGGGTGGCAGCATTTTGCAGAGGCTTAGCAGCTGGCTCATGCCACACGTTTACCGTTCCTAAACCAAACCAGGATTCCTTCAGTAAATGTCAAGCTGCCTAATATCAACAGTGAACTGCGGAAGTCTTTGCCGCCTCTTATAATTCAATAGATAAACATTTGAAAGGTCACATCATACATTCAAGCCTTCCGCATGCATCTCTCACTCTTTCTTGGCACTCAAATATTCATGTCTGAATGTTTCTTATTTTAATAAAAAATGTGAAAATGTACTCTGCGTCTCACTGCTATTTGTGGTCATGATCTTGGTACTCCATCAGTATCATGGCACCTGCTCCAAGGCAGGCAGTAACGGACAAGAAAGCCTGTATTACAGAAACAAATTAAAACTTTCAAAAATTTTTGTGTTTCTGAAAGTAATTTTGTTGTCATATTAGTATTTTAAAAAAATACTTTTTTATACTATACTATAGTGAAATATATTTCTATATTTTTTTGATAAGTGATGCAAAAATGTTCAGTTAGATATCATTTTAAGATCAGAGGATATCTGAGAAATCAAAACTGTCAAAAGGAACATCAAAAGGAAGACATCAAAAGAAGCTTGCTCCTCAAGCCCATTTCCACCATCCACTCTGGTGGCTGTGAATCTTTAGTGTTCAACTAAATCCTATGTAGGAGTGGGGCACTACTCTTTCTCCTTTTGAACAATGTGCTGGACCTCATTTATGCCCACTTGAATCCCGTATGTTCAAATATGTTCCTGCGCACTGCAAGGCGTGATGCTGGAGGGCTCAAACCATCTCTCCGATACTTCCGCTGGGCACAACATCAGGGAGGCCTTTCACTCTCAGCTTTCTGTGAAAAAGTGGCCATATTTCACTGCCTGCGTAGGCGTGGGCCAGTATCCACATCTCCCATTTTTACCTGGAAGAGCGGGGGAGAGCAGGGGAGATCGGGCATTAATGATTACAGTGCTTTTGTTTGATCGGATGCCCTTTTCCAGGGAAGCTTACATGACTCACTTTTTACATACGCCATTTAGAAAGCAGGGTATTTACTAAAGCAATTTCTGGCTAAGTACCTTGCCACACTGCCAGCCCAAATGTGTAATTTGTGCGGTGGGCCAAGATGCTTGCAGATGGATGATTTAAGCCTAATTTTAGTCTCAAGAGCTTATGCTTTTTCTCTCTTGTAGAGCAACTCAGGTTGAACAGAACAGCGACAGCAGGTTTCCGATGTTGCCTGTTATATTGAGTGACTTCTGGGAATTCTTACCCTCGGAAAGTCTCCTGTTACGGTCTTGAGCTGAAAAAAAATACGAACTGTAACGCATCAGCAAGTCTTGATCGCAAATCTTACACAGTAAGAACAAGGCACTGCTAACATTACTATTGTATCTTTTAATAATTGTTTTTAAAACCATAACATTGAAGTGGAGTCAAAGCAAGCTTTATTTATTTTTCTTGAAAGAGAAACCTCAAAAGAAGTTCATTTTCATCTCTGTTGGACACACGGTTGTTTTATATTTAAATCTGGCTTTTTTTTTGCTTCATGGCACAAAGATGTTTCATCCAGTTGAACTAAATATTGGGTTAGATCATGCCATGATGATGACAGCGGGGCCAAGCATGCACTTTGATACTGCTGTATAAACACACAACTATATAATCTGGAAAACTATTTTGCTCTCTCTTTATCCTTTTTTTGTTTCCTTTGTCTGTCCTGGTCATTCAAATCAGATGTTCTTTTTTTGAATACTACAGTGGAAGGCTACAGTAAAGGAAGTTAATAAAAAAGAATGTATAGCTCTGTCGGACTAGCCCAGCCAGCTGTACAGTTGTACTCCGCTGTGCACAAAACACTTTCTATCTGATAAACGCCTTAGAATTCTTCTTTTTACCTTAGCTTAGAATTATTAATTGTTTATTTAATTTTCAATTACTCTCTGATAGCTTCTTTCATCCAAATAATTTGTTTATTCTTTCGTTTTAACTACTGTGTGCTCCTTTTGTCCACTTCTTCTTGTCCGTCCAGTTTAGACGGTGTAACCCTTCTGCAGTGACCCCTGCCAATTTTTAAGAGTGCAGACTATCACCCATAGGTCCTCTGAGGTGTGCACTGCTACCTGTTGCTCTACAGTTCAGTAGCTGAGCTTCATTGTGTACATCATGCCCCAATCAACAGCTTCAATGGCTTTTTTCTTCTTTTTTTTGTTCACATGAACTAGCTAGAAATGAATTCGCAAGCTTGCTATCATGTGAGTGGGGACTGCCAAAGCAAGATGAGAAAATCTTCAGTTGCATCAATGTAAGATATGCCACATTATTGAAAATACATGGTGTGTAAGAGGATCATTGAGGTGCATTGGGGAGGTGCATTGGGAGCACAATCACACAGTGTAATATCGCATTGAGGACAGCTTTGACAGCACCCAGGGAGATGAGATTACCCTCACTGTTTCCTCTGCTAGTTCCACGCAGACGAGTGCACAGCTGGGCTACATCAACGCTAAGGTGACCCTTTCTGAACTGTTTAAAGCTCTACATCACTGTGTGTATTCCCCAGTAAACAAATGCTCTATCTGTCAGACTATGCAGTGCCATTTATATTGATATTGTTACCACAAGAGCAGCCAGTGAAGTTTCCAGCCAGCAAAGTTCCTCTTATGGCTGACTCTATTGGGCATGTGTTAATATGTGGGTGCTCCTATCACAGGGCTTATGCAGGAGGAGCACATTTCAAATCTCCTCATATTATCTGTGCAGGCAGAACAATATCAAATTACATATACTTAGCATTTGCAGCGCTACAGGGATTAAATATAACATATATAAGGTTAATACTTCTCATAGTACAAGATGTCATTACTAGAATCGACCTGCAACTTGGTATATGAGTTCCTTACATGTCACACTAGGCGTCGACATATATATATGTTCGCCCCGACGCGAAGCGGAGGTATAATCACGCCCCTTATCTGTGATATAATAACCATATACCACGGCCTGAAGTGAGCTATTGCTTTTATAAAACGGTCACCAAGTATGGCAATATGAAAGTAATAGACACATAGTTTTTATTAATAAATAATAATGTTCAAAATAAAATAGGTCCTCCTGGCTGCCTGCACATAGTGCGAGGCAGTTGCTATGCAACATACACACTAGCTATCTATCGTATTTTGTTAGGCTAACGTTTTTTTTTCTCAGACGCGGAGTGATACTGAATTGTGCAAAGGAATTAGACGTCATAGCCGTGGTATATGGTTAATATACCACGGCTATGAACCAATCAGATTGCCTGATTTGAGCTACCCCTTTTATAAATTATATAGAGAGAATGTTTAGCAGTATATGAAAAATTAAATTAATTTGTCAGTGGTTTCCTTGTTCCCTTGTTAGTGAAGACTAATAACTTCCAGCTGCAATTGGTGCTTTCAATTTCTGTTTGAGAGATTCTGAAAAAGTGGTTAATTTGTTCCTAAAAGGTGATGTCATCTGCCAAAAATGTTACAGATCACATCGCCCATTTCAAAAGGTGGAACTAACTCCACACATCAATTTTAACAAGAACAGTAATTCATACAATCCATTCAGTTTTCCAGGATTTTTCTCCCTCCACTAAAGAAGGGCATCCTGAGCTTTTCTGGATACCATGAAGGCAAGCCACAGAGATGACCAGAAAGGCAATTTTAATATATTAAGGCAATTTTATATATATTTTAATATATTTATATACGTACATGTATACAAACTTATCCCTGTGCAAAAACCTCTTGAATGTAATCATTCAGCATTACAAGGAACACATGATACTTATATCACACCAGCAGAGGTGGAAAGTCCAGGGGTCAGAAAGTAAAAGTCCTGCCGCGTGTTTCTTCCTCCTATGAACTCAGTCAGAGGATTTAATTAATTAGTTCTACATCCTGGCTGAAGAATTGTGTTAATTAGAAAATCCAGGCCGATTGGAACAAAATACGGGGGAGCATTTTAACTTTCTGAACCTGGGTTTTCCATCTCGGCACTCCAGTTGGAAATCTAATTTTCCTGTAAAAGAATGCATGAGGACGCTGCCATCTTCTCTGGGACAATGGCATTACTATGGGTGTTCTGCCGATGTTTTCACTGGTGCCAAGGATGCAGCGGATAGCTCTACAGGTTAAAAGTTTTCTGCCAAAAAGAAACCTTTCATTTTGGTTGGGAGGTTTGGGCCAAGAATGGGGTCAGATGCATTATGGGAGAGAGCAAGTGAGTGAGAGAGGAGAGGAGAGAGAGAGAGAGAGAGAGAGTGAGAAAAGAGAGAGAGAGAGAGCCAGAGAGAAGAGAGAGAGGAGAGGGAGAAGAGAGAGAGAGGAGAGAGAGGGAGAGAGAGAGGAGGAGAGAGAGAGAGAGAGAGAGAGAGAGAGAGAGGAGAGAGAGAGAGAGAGAGAGAGGAGAGAGAGAGAGAGAGAGTGAGAGAGAGAGAGAGAGAGAGAGAGGGAGAGAGGGTAAAAAGAGAGGCCGAATGTCCCCTGCCCTCTTCCTCTTGGAGAAGAAGTGGAACTGGGCATTCCTGGCATTGCTGGCTGCTGACACACAATCCCAGCTCTATCCCCCTGTGCGGGGGTCTGAATGGGCACAGTGTCTGCGCTCCGAGACCCGCCGTTTACCCAGCGAGGGGGAGCCGCCGGGGGAGCGGCGCTCTCCGGGCGCGGCCCGAGCAGGCCGCAGGCCCCGTGCGGCTAAACCAAACAGAACCCCGTCTGAGAAGGCACTGTGGGAGCCGCGCGCGGGCGCGCCGACGCTGAAAACGCGCTGGAAAATAAACGGGCCGCTCCAAGGCCCGGAGAGCAAATATTTGATCAATTTTCCGAGAGACGAAAAAGGAAGAAGCGGGACGGGGGAGAAGGAGGGAAGCGAGGGAGGAAGGGCAGAGATGAAAGGTAGCCCATCAGTGTTTATCCTCCTTTCATTTGGAACGCTTTATTTATTATTTTAGGGGCCCCGGCCGTACGTGTCCACACCATTAGCACGTTTGCTAATGATTATAACTAACCCCCAGCAAGGGATACAGTGTTAAACTGCACCAATCAATGAACATTTCACAATGTCTTTTATGGCATGTTCCTGTGTAATAGTGCAAAACAGTGTAAAGGTTTTTGCATGTTGATGTCTTTTTACTTTTCTGTTTTATAATTCAGAATTTATTCCCATAAAGAAAATGTCTGATGTATCCCAGCCAATTCCTTATCATAGATAAGAAATTGCAACAGCAGCATCACACCCATGGCTTACATCTGGAATGTTTTCTTTTGTCCAGAGATAAAAATGTAAGAGAGGGAGAGGGAGAGTGAGAGAATGAGACAGCGAAAGAGAGAGAGAGTGTGTGTGTGAAAGTGAAAGAGAGACAGAGAGAAAGAGAGAAATTTCTGCTCAGTTACTCTGTCTAGAGGTCTTGCTTGCTGAGTCACGGAGGTGAGGATTGAGTTACCGTCCCCCTGCGACTTCACTGTGTTCTCTTTCCCGGACTTTTTAACCCGTCAATTTCTCCAGACACCGAGAGACAGATCTTGTGGACAGACGACTCCTGTGGAGAGACCAGCACGGCATCACACCTGAGTGTCGCAGAAAAGCTTAGCCGTCCACACTAGCGTATCTGTTTCATGCATTTCTCAGCTTCTGTGTGTAATGGATAAGCCTCTCCACAACAGTGTCTTTGAATGAAGTGTCCCAAGTATTCACTGGGGGGGGGGGGGGTCTTCTCTCTTCCAGACCTCCTGAAAGATATAACATATTCACTCCCTGGCAGAATGGATAGCAAAAACAATGCTGGAGTTTTACGGTCAAATAAAATATATGGTCGTATTATAGTGACTTAACGGCCAGTTTCACGAGTTGTATTTATTACACACACAAAAAAAACTGAAAAATGTTAAGACCTAATGTTTATTTCGATCTGTCTGGAAGAAGTATCATTGTGAGATATTGATATTTCAAGTTTTCACATGGCCTGCTACTGAATGTACTAAGCAGATACAGTTCGACGAAGTTTTTTTTGAGGTGTTTCATTGTAACCCCAATAATCACACCATAATTTAAGCTATTAATGTTGTTTATTTATAATTCTAGTAAAACTAGATTCTAATTTCTAGAAACATTAACATCTGGTTATGCCACATGAACAATCATATTTCATTCTAGTTCACTACAACTTATATCATCATTGGTAATGAATTAAATATCTTTGTGACACTACCAGTGAAATCATCAGAGCAGATTTCATATATATATATATATATATGTCGATTTTACTACATTTTCAATAAAATAATCCACAGAAATTAGCAGTATTTGTAAACAACAAATGGGATTACAACCTTGTCCAGTTCCTACTACACATTTTACAGTTAGCAACTGTACCCAACAAAATTAGCCCTGTCTGCTACAGTTTGATTAATGACACACTGTAACTAATTAACATCTGGCAAACTTTTGGGTCAGTATGGTGTTTACTGTTTTGAATGATAAATAGAACCTTCTAAGTCTAAAGGGGTTTCCAATAAGAACCTTATTTTGTTCAAAGTTTCAAGTCTTGAATACACTTTATAAGTGAAGGATTGTGAAAACAGTGTTCAAAAATGTCGGTTAGTCATTCAGTCTGTGAAAGGCAAAACATTTCTATAATGCACAAATGTGAACGGAAGACAGCTCAAGAGGAGAGACAGCTTGAGTGGAAAGACTGCTTATTCACAGAGAAAAAACTCTGTACGAAGACAACTGAGACTCCTTATGCAGAGCGACAGCTCATGCGGTGAGACAGCTTGCGTGGAGACAATTGATATGTTCGGATCTGGTTTGTCTACAGCGGCGGCTTGCGTGGAGAGAGGCAGCTTGAGCCTCTAAGACCACGGAGCTTCAGGAGCTACAGGCCCTGGAACGCGCGCCGCTGAATCAACCGAGGGGGGAAACTGGCCGAGGAAGCAGGAGCCGGATAATGATCTTGGCATGGCCGCTAAATGCTTCTGACACATGGGAGAAGCTGCAGCGCTGGCGGGTGGTGTGAGCCGTTCCCCGAGGAGCAGACAGCGAGAGGAGAGCACTGAGAGAGATCACAGGGAGAGAGAGAGAGAGAGAGAGAGAGAGTGACAGCCAGGAGAAAGGGAAGCGCCACAGAGCAACGGCATTGCAAGATGGTGAGGACACGAGGAGAGGTCATGCAGACGGACTGTAGAGAGAGCTGCGTGGACAGAGGTCTGTGTATTGGAACATTAAATGAGAGAAACTACGACAACAGTCCAAGGGGAGGGACAGAGACGAATGTCCAAGCAGCATTTAGAGGGACCATGGAGAGATAGTCAGACTGTCTCTCTCACTGCCTTCGCACCTCAGACAGATACATGTGGCCAGACTGAAGCGTTTCCCATCGGGCCCTGGTTCCCATCATCCTGGCCATGCTGACATATTTCAGTCAGGAGGCCTGTGCGAGGACGACAGCACATTTATTACACTTGGACATTCTGGCTGAACACAGCTGTGTGGCACTGACCCAGGCCTTTGAGGTCGCGTGTGTTCCGAGTGTGTGTCTGGATGTGCACCGAGTGATTTATATCCGAAGAATGGTTCAGAGTCTTCTTCTTCTTCTGCAAGGGAGGGGGGAGTTCCACAGTGGGAACAGAGTGCACATTGTGTCTTGGACGAGGCTGCTGGAGAAGCCTCCGTTTTAGTCCATTCTGATGAAAATCACAGTGCCCCCCCTGGTAAAGAGCTGAACTGCAGTTGGATTTCTCAGACGCCACATCTTCTGAACTTTCCATTCACATTTTGAGAAAGACTGTCAACCTGTGTCCTTTGGCGACTTTATGCTCTCCCCCTCTCTCTCCCACTCTCTCTCTCTCTCTCTCTCTCTCTCTCTCTCTGTATGGTGGTGTGTGTACGTGCATCAGCTGGGGTCAGGGGTCAGGGATCTGCGGGGTTTTCTGCAGGGGCTCGGCAGGGATGAGTGGGGAAGACTGGAAGACCGCAGCAGTGCTAACTTTGGGCAGGGAGGGCAGTAGGGGGACGCAGGTCTGCTTTATGGAGCCTCTGAGGCCACAGATTTACTGCAGGGGTTGAGAGATTTATCCCTCCTCCTTGAGCAATCTGCAGCTTGTTGCTTATGCGTCATCGCCAATGTCCCCTATGGAGGAAGCACATATTTAAGCCATATATATTAGCCAAAGGCTGCTAAACGTTGTTGCTATAAATACATATGTAATGCGCTCTGTGTGCCCTGCGTCTCCTTGCCACAAGTCTTTATCATTTGTGCTCTCTGAGACATGATATTTCTTATCAAATCGATCACACGGTTTCCCTCCCAAGGGTCCTTATTCATCCAGAATGCCACAAAATTAAATGTTAAATTAAATCAAATTCTAAATGTAATTCCGCAATGTAACCACCGCAAAGTGCTACGCTTGAAAGAAGGACAGCGTCTGAATCCGAAAGGGAAATAACAGTGTCTGCAGACTGAGCCGGGGAAACGGTCTGTTTGACCGTCCTGGCAGCGGCGTGACAAGTGAGATTAGAACCGCAGCTCAGGGGAAAATGATGTGCTTCAGCCGTGGCCTCACTGAGCGCCAGGTATACTGCGCACGTGTGCTCAGGACTGTCGCGGTCTCTGTCGCATAAACACGTCTCTTTCCAGATAAACACGACACGATGGATACACCGGTACACATTCCCTGTGTATATATATATATATTTTTTAAACTATAAGTGCCGGTCTACACATAGGAGGATGTGTGTTTGTCTGTTGGCTCTGACCTGAATGGGATACGTGCATGTGTTTAGTTTAGAAAGACATGTAGTGTGTGTGTGTGTGTGCGCGTTGTTTCTGAATGGGGCTCCAGCACTGGATGCGTATCACCATATTGCTTGTCTCGGCCCACAGCGGGGCCTACCTGGCCCATGTTTTATTGGAGGAGGTCTGGTGATCAGAGATCTAAGGTCACAATGCAGTGCCGCTGAATTCAGCTTTCCCAGTCCCTGGCCTTCAGGCGTAGATTGAAATGGAGGACAGTGTTACCTGCTAGATGTGCAACAGTCCGGTCTCCGTTCATACAACTGATAACAGCCATGCATTCAGCTTTGATAAGTATGCATTAGTGCATGCAGATGTATCATTAATATTGCAATATATTTACATATATTTTTGTTTCCCCAGTGATTATCAGGAAGGAAGAGGGTGGCTTTGCCTTGGAGAAACGGGTTGTCCCACGTAGTTATGGCTCTCCCTGCTAGACCTCAGCATTACTGGCAGTAATCCCTGCTGCCCCCCCCCCCTCCCCGGCCCCCCAACATTCATACTTGAGCCTCCTCAGATCTCCAGAGACTGTTTGTCCCTGACCCCCGCAGACAGACAGACAGACAAATGTGGGACTGAGGGATGAGTCAAAAAGGAAAAAATGATAATGATTGGAACTACAACTGGAACTAAATCCTGTGGTAGAAGTCAACACGCTCCCTGAAACGGGATGCCCACCCAAGTTGCTGGAGCTCATATTCAGCACACCAAGGACACTGGTGCAAGCCAGCCAACCCTGAGCGGACTGAGAGAAAGAGAGAGAGAGAAAGAGAGAGGGAGAGAGAGGCAGAGAGAAGGGGAGGGAGAGGGGGATCCTGTAACTTCACTGGATGTCACTACTACTCTCAATAATAGTGAAGTGAAGACATCTGCTGGAACCATGCACACACACACAGACAAACACACAAACACACACACGGAAGTATACACACACACACAGACACAATCCCACAAATTCTTACATGGCCGCACACGCATATGCAGATCTACATGCTTGCTAGCACAGGCACACAAACATGCACACGCACAGGGGGCAGAAGGGAAACGTGCACAGGGGGCAGAAGGGAAACGTGCACACGCACAGGGGGCAGAAGGGAGGCGTGCACATGCACAGGGGGCAAAAGGGAAACATGCACGTGCACGGGGCAGGAGGGAAACGTGCACACGCACAGAGGGCAGGAGGGAGACGTGCACACGCACAGGGGGCAGGAGGGAAACGTGCACATGCACAGGGGGCAGGAAGGAAACGTGCACACGCACATGGGGCAGAAGGGAGGCGTGCACATGCACAGGGGGCAGGAGGGAAACGTGCACACACACAGGGGGCAGAAGGGAAACGTGCACACGCACAGGGGGCAGGAGGGAAACGTGCACACGCACAGGGGGCAGGAGGGAAATGTGCACACGCACAGGAGGGAAACGTGCACACACACAGGGGGCAGGAGGGAAACATGCACACGCACAGGGGGCAGGAGGGAAATGTGCACACGCACAGGAGGGAAACGTGCACACACACGGGGGCAGGAGGGAAACGTGCACACGCACAGGAGGGAAACGTGCACACGCACAGGGGCAGGAGGGAAACGTGCACACACACAGGGGGCAGGAGGGAAACGTGCACGTGCACAGGGGGCAGGAGGGAAACGTGCACGCGCACAGGAGGGCAAGGAGGAAACGTGCACACGCACAGGGGCAGGAGGGAAACGTGCACACGCACAGGGCGCAGGAGGGAAACGTGCACACACACGGGGGCAGGAGGGAAACGTGCACGTGCACAGGGGGCAGGAGGGAAACGTGCACGTGGAGGGAAGCAATCGCTCAGGACCCAATGAGGGTGAAGCAGCAGGAGCTCCTCACTGCTCAGTCTCAGGCTGTCATTCATCACTCGGCTCGCCTGCGACCCAGGGACCACCGCGGGGAGTTACGTGTTACATGAGCGCTCGTTCCCTTCTGCGTTCTGGCTGCTTCGGCTTTCCTCCAATCCCTCGCTGACGGAAGGCCAGGGGCTTACACCACTGGCTACTGCTGTCCAAAGATGCCACTCAGCAGATATGCTTCTTGTGTAAATGTTATGATTGGCAGGGTCACTGGGAGGACAGGGTCACACCACAAAGATTTGTACAACCTGTATACCCAACGCTGAAAGCCTTTTCATTTACCCGAGTCTCCTGATTGAAATACAGCGGCTATGCTCAATTTCCCATCATGCTTTTTAGGTCCGCATTAGCGCATTTGTTGCCTTTTGGGCCCCAGGGGTAATTTTGCATCAGCAGGGAATTATCGTAGAGCCAGCAATTTGTTTTTGTTAATCAGTGAAATTTATTGTACATGTCTGCTCTAGTGATTTTTTTTTTGCTCTCTCTCTCTCTCTCTTTTTATCTTTCACAGACACACACACACACACACACACACACACACAATCTGATACAATCTTGTTAAGCATTGAGAACATATTTTCAGTGATGAATGAGGATGTAGAATCTTTAAACTGGCACCAGGGACATCTATCCTCACGCTCTGACCGAGGCTGAGCAGGAAGAAAGAATCTGATGTCAAAGATCCGTCGGCTGCAGGGCTTCCCCCAGTCCACTTCATGAGAACTTCGTTCAGCTGAGCCTTGCTCTGTGGGGACAGTGGAGCTCAGCTCCACACAGCACAGAGGATGTCAGTGATGCTAGCATGGTCTGCCACAAAGTTTTCCCTTGTGGGGTTATGCCTTGTATCACTGGATCTTTGCAAGCATTTATACATGTTTGTTTAATGAATGCCGATCCATGTGCAGTAGGGTGGTCCTACAAAACTCTATTCAATTTTCTCTGGATCTTCAATGAAGGCACTGGATTAAGTGTTATAGGTGGGGGCTAAGCACCACCCCTCCCTTTATTATTGGCTTACATTTCTGCTCTCCACTTCATGCCCTCTCCTGCCTGTCTTTTTGCTGCATGAGAGCAGTCCTTTCAAGCTGTAATCCTTTTCAGCTCTTCAAAGGAGTAGCCAGTAGTTCTTGATGGATTGAAGACCCGCCGGTATATAGCAGGCACTGAGGACTAGATAGAGGACCATTAAACGTTATTCTGTGTACACTTTCGTTCAGCCTGCCTTGGGTATCTGGGATCCTGGGTGACTGTCGGTAGTCTTCATGATGGATCTAGTTTGGCTAAATAAACCTTTCCCCTTTTTCCACAGTATTGCCAAGTTATCAGTGAATGGGCTGCAGACGGATGGAAACTCTGAAATGGAATTACTTAGCAAACCAAAGTCCTTCTCCTCAAGGGATCCCTCATATTTTGTTCTTAAGCTATAATACTGTTATTATTATATTTTCCATGACTTTTCCCTCGCCGAGATATCATATTTTTTTCTGCCACTTTCATATTATTTTATTACTGCCCCATGCTACGGATGAATGTTCGCTGCTCATCTTATGACTACATATTGGAAAACCACTAAATGCCAAACCAAATACTAGAAAAAGATGATAACAGTTTCTCTCTCTCTCTCTCTCTCTCTCTCTCTTTCACACACACACACACACGCACACACAAATGCATACACACAATCACAGTAGCGTGCGTGTTTTTCTACATGGAATGCTACGTGACAGAACTGCTCAGTGAGGGTGGTGACAGGGACACAACGGGAATGGCGAAGCCGGCCGCGGTGCTGGGGCCTGAAACGTGCCTGAACGCGGCGGCCGCCCGCTGAAAATGCGCTTATCCTACGGGCACGGAGTTGAAGCTCGGAGGCCAAACTGAAGGGGGTTTTGGGGATGTCTTTTGGCTTTTCAGGCCCTCTTTTTTCATTTCGATGACTCACCCCCTCAGTTCTATTCCAGATATTTATGGGGTTTGTCTTTAGTCCAGGAAACTTCCATGTTTGTTTTGGTTCATTTATATTCCCACATGGAGGGCTGGCCTTTTCCCTTTTATACTGTATCTTCCACGCCAACAGTAGTCATACATTATGGCAAGCCAGGAAGGCTAAGAATGTTATACCTATAGATGTGCGTGCGTGTGTGTGTGCGCGTATGTGCATGTGTGTGTGTGTGTGTGCGTGTGTGTGTGTTTCTGTTTCTTTCTTTGTCCCTGGATAATATGCTGTGATCGAGTTTCTGACACGGTGCTTTGCTTTTTTGCCGTGTTCTGACTGATCCAGGTAAATAAAGTGTGATTTAACTTTATGGGCTCCCACAGAGGTCTCAACCTGACGCGACGTACTGCTGTTCACGGCAGTGCAGAAAGGTCGTTTGGAGAATGGAGAAGGGCGTCTCTCCGCTCTGAAGGGGGTCAGCCACGCTCACAAAAACGACTCTCCCAGTAGCCAGCGCATTGTGTTCCGCGTATTTGTCACGCGAAAAATTACAGCCGCCCAAATGTCACGGAATCTGTTTTCAAACTGCCCCCCGGGGCATTTAGAGCCGGCATCACTGGGCATATCTGTGTCAGGCGGCGTTGTCTTACCGGGGCGAACGCAGCCAGCGAGGCTATTTTTGCGTGTCCTGGATGGTTTCGTTCCGCCGCGTTTATTGTTTCTTTTATAAAAACCGGTTCCCGGGGGGGGGGGGGGGGAGACGAGAGCAGCGATTCCCAGCAATTCATCAGTTTGTTTGAGCTGGAAGACGTCCCCTGTCTCTGTTCCTCTGCTTCTTCCAGTGGAAAACTCCAATGGAGTGTTTTTTCGCTTTTATTATTAAAAAAAAAAAAAAATTGTTATGGAACTCCACAGATGGCAAATTGCAGACTGCTGCATTTCCTCCACTGTCTCTGGCCTGTAGTTTAATTGCATTTTTCACTTTTGACAACTGTGACAGACTAGCAGTCCTGCAGTTTCCGGATGATTGTAATGATATTTTATTTTGCTGTAATTGGCCTCAATTCATTATAAACGGAGTCATTGGTTTATTGCTTACTAACCGTAAACTTGTGTCATTGCCAGAGTTTACTCTAGCCCATTTAATTCTCATTAAAGGGCACCTAGGGTCATCTCATGAGAATATAAAACTGAAAGTAACTATTTATGTTAAAGCCACTGACGTTATGGAATGCACAACTAAAAACTTAATTTGGGTTTAAGATTGAAGTGCTTAAATTTAAAAATAAAAATAAAAGCTCTTTGAGACTTCATTGTGCCTTTTTAAATGAAGTCAATTGGGATGACTGTCGATCAGTGATTCCCCAAACTCATTATCAAATAAGTACAACTCTCACAACACATTGAGCAAATGAAAGGACTTAGGTGTGCCCTCTTTGTAGTGAGTCAGGGTACTTATGAGAAAGCAAATGGACTTCATAAATCAGGCTTTGACTATTTATTTGTGTTCTGGTCTTTACACAACGATGTGAAGCACTGCTTCAGTGCTATTGCGTAACAGGCAAACTTAATTAAGGTTAAGCATTGCTAAAGATAATGTTTTGCAATCAAACTCAATCAATCAATCAATCAATCAAATTTTATTTGTATAGCGTATTTTACAGCAGTTGTCACAATACGCTTTACAGACAACCCTGGCCTAAACCCCCACAGGAGCAAGCCTAAGGCAACAGTGGCAAGGAAAAACTCCCTGTTGCAGATGGGGAGAAACCTTGGAAGGAACCAGGCTCAAGGGGGAAACCCATCCTCCGCTGGTCGGCTCAGGGTGCCGACTGGTGGCCAGCATGTCAGCCAGTTTATGCACAAGATATGATATGTGATGTGGCTCAGATGACGGGTGGGGCTGGGTGGCAGTGATGGGGAACAGCAGGTGGCAGCAGATGTGGGCAGGGTGGAGGCAATGACGAAGGAGGGGCTGGACCGCAGAGGTGGGGGAGACCAGACGACTCTCAAAGCACTCTCGAGGGTTGGGGCAAGAGCCCCGCCGGCAGCGTGGGGAAGAGGGTGGAAACGGCAATTATGGAATTTGCAATATAGCAGACAGTGAGTAAAGTGGCAAACTAGTGCCTGAATGCTGATGTTATAAGCAGCACAATTACCTGAATGAGGGAACATCCAGCAAAGTAAAGTGTGGAATATGAAGCGTGATCTCCACTGAGAGTGAGAACTAGTGAGGCTACTGTGCCTTGCAGTGCTCTGCTCTCGCTCATGGGCTGTGCCATGGAGCCCTGGTCTTCATGGGATTAGTTAGCTTGAGCTTCGGGGCCATTACTGTCTCTGTGTTTGGCAAGTTTCCCAGCATCCACACTTGCCCGCTATCTCTCTATCTCTATCTCTTCTTCCACTCTATTACTCTTCATGCCAGCTGCGCTCAAATACACACATTCACACGCACACGCATGCACGCACGCACGCACACACACACACACAAGCGCTTCCTCTCGTCTGCTTTCTGTCTCACTTACACTTTACATTCTATCTGTCTTTCTCTGACAAACATGGGAAGCTAATTCACATTTTTAAAAATGAACGTTACCTCAATAGCTGCTCAGCTAGTGATTCCCTATGGCCATTAAAAAGTGAACCAAAGACGATACCATTTCAAAGGATGCAGACTTCAGTCATGGCCATAAATGCACAGTTGTCCCTGAACCTGAGCCCAACCCAACCCCCACCAGGTCACCATGACCCCTTGCCGGCTCTGCCCTATCCAGTTTCCACCTGCAGTGCATGTAAGAGCCTGTGTTACAGCTCTTCCTGTCCCTCTGTGAAACATGGGTAATTAAAGCAACTTTCAGCAGGGCCTGCCTTCAGCCAGTCACAGCAGGGGAGGAACCACAGGATGAGAAAAGCAGGTGACCTATTAAAAAAAAACACCACCAGAGAAATCGCCATGACAACCCACTAGCTGTTATTTAATGGCAGGGAGTGGGGCGGGACTGAAATAATAAGCTTACTGTGAGACGTGCTGTCCCATGTCACATGACAAGAGCCAGCCAGAGCAGCGAGCAATTCATTCTGCCGCATTACAAAAACAGAGCACATGCACACAAAAACGGTGCCAAGTTTTTATACAATAAAAAAAATGCGGAAAGACAAAGGTCATTCCAGGGGGCTGCTGGGTGGCTCATCTGCTTAATGCCCATATGGTGGGCAGTGGCATTGTGAATTGCTTCCCCCGGAGACTGACACATGATTGGCCGTAGTGCAGCCCAGTCTGGGTAGGATCAAAGTTGGCAGGATGTCTGTTTTAAACCTGTACTCGTGACCCCTGTGGTCAATGCCGCACACAAAATTTGGTGTGACTCAGTGTCTGTGTGAGCAGGACTGAGGATCTGCAGAGAATCGAGAGGACGTTCCCAACTCTAAATGTAGTAAATTGTACATATTGTACCTACACTGCCTTTTTTTGAAAATATAATGATACACTTATTTTATGGCAGTGTATTTTAATTTAATCTCTGAACACCGCAATAACTGTTATATTGTGAAGTGTTTTAATATAATAATATAAAATTATATAATTACAGTATATTACATTATAAATACTATATTTAATATAAACATTTTTTTATTCCCATACACATTCACTATATTTTATTTTTGTAAAGACTGCATCAATGGTTTTGTCTAACAAATAAAATTGGACAAATTCCCCCCCCCCCCCCCCAAAAAAAACAAAAAAAAACTCAATGTCTCCTGTGTTCAGAAGGCCCGTATCTGCATGTCTGTATTTGCAATCTATATCGATAGTTTTTATGTTCATCCACAAGGGAAACCAATCTGAGATAACTTTTAATACAACAGATTAAATCCAGATGGCTGGGGGCAGTGAGGAGAGCAAACTAAGCATTCTGAGCAGAGCTACTGCCATGTTCATCTCTGATTTCCTTAACATATATCCTCAGCGCTAGCATTTGTTTTCCAGTTTGCGTGACACATTTACGCAGCTTATTTGCATCAAAGGCTTCAGTGCTTCATTACCTGACAGCGCCAGATGTGCTCCAACTGTTGCGGCTGTAGACAAATGCAAGTGTTGTGTTTTTCGGACCATTAAATCTGAGTCAACGCGATGGAGGAAGTGATACGGCTTCACTCACAGGTATGTCTCCAACATGCATGAGTGATGGTCGGCAACTTATACCAACTGCCTTCCCCCCAATTTCCCCACACAAACATGTGTTGAAACTAAATCGCTTCAAGGCAATCTCTCCGGGGGGGCGGTGCTGTTTGGATTACTGTGCACCAGTAGGACATTGATATATGAAACACCTCCTTGCTTCCAAGTTGCTAAAACAGCCCCTCCTCTCATCAGAGTCAATATTGGGGTAAGCTGTATGTTTTCTTTCGTAGGATAAATCTGGAAAAGAACCTTCCAGCATCTCTCTCTCTCACTCACTCACTCTCTCTCTCTCTCTCTCTCTCTCTCTCTCTCTCTCTCTCTATCACTCACTGACTCACTCATTCACTCTGTGTGTGAATTATTTTTGTCTGCATCCATGCTTGTCTTGAACTTTATTGGGATACCAGGCTGTGCAATGATAGATTTAAGGTTGTCATGCATACATTCTGTTCTCAATAACAAAGGAAGTTCAGCTCTGGGTAGACCAGAGACACTCTTGCGGTTCAGTGATTGGCACTTAGACGATCCTATGATACACCGGACAGACACGAAGCCTGGCCAGCAGACCCAACAGTGTGAGTTGTGGAAAGAAATGTAAACATTCTGTCTGCTCTGGGGGGGATCTTGAGTGAATAATTTCTGTTATACCACTGAGTGGGAGGCCAGAAAGACTGGAACTATGAAAGACTGAGAGAGACAAGTAGAGACTAGAAGGAAACAATGAGAGACTGGGAGAGACTAGTACCATTTCACGCACAAAACCCTGAGTTGACACAGGATATTTAACACTGCTTCAACTCATATTTGACCCATTCACACCATAGTACGGTTATGGGTAAGAACTGGGTCGTCACTGTTCACACAAGACCCTGGTCACTGCTGAACAGGGTTGCTGTGTTTCAATGTCATTAAAAGTGGACGTTTCAAAGTTTGTTAACACTGGAGATTCAACATGGTGGATGGTGCGTATGGTCTGGTGTTTGGTCAGGCAATCCTAGAATTTATGGTATTTCTTTTGTTTATTCAGTCTTAATGAAGGCTTGATGCAAATACGTACAGTCTGCAGTCATGTTCATGCATCTTTGTGATTGAATAGCAAAATTTATGGCTGAGAGAGCTAGAAGTCGCTGCCAATATCTACAAAGGAGAGCAGCCTTTCTGTGGTCCTCAGTGGCTTCTACAGTACTAGTGCACCCCTGATCATAACCAATAAGGTTCCTTTTCGAAACCCGCGTAAAGTAACCTGTGTCCACCAATGTCATACTGAAGCCAAGCCGTGTTGAACCCACATAAATCCCAGACTGTGACCAGTTCAGATAACCCGGGTTGACCTATTCACACCAACCAAGAGACTGGAGAGACAAACAGAGACTGGGTGAGATTAAAAATACTCAGGAGAGAGTAGAAGAGACTGAAAGAAAGAGACTGGGTGAGACAGACAGGGGGACAGGATGAGACTAGGGGGGCAGCCAGTGGGAGAGAAAAGGAAGTGCTACCGTAGGTGTGTCTAAGAGATTAAGAGAGTTTAATGAGGTCTGGTAATGACTGTGAACATACGACTGCTGTGCTGCTGTGAGTATATCATATCTCTCTTGTAAAACTCAACTGTCTGATCTGAAAATCCACTTTTGACTAATCAGGAACATACCAACTCCAGGTGTTCCTAAGGTGTCCTTTAGAAAGAGCAGCTGTGGCGCTTCAGACAGATGTACAGTCTTCTCTCTCACCTATTCCCTCTCGGCGGTTCAGAAATCTAAAGCAGCTGTATGCTCTGCAGATAGGCCCATGTGTACGCACAACGCTTTGAAGATGACTGCAGCCGCTCTCCCACAATAACTAATTACTTAAAAACAGCTGGTAATAACAAGCTAGTCATTTTTCCGGATTTGAAGTGAATGTAGGCACTGTGATGTCATCTAATGGAGAACATTTTTGAACCTCAAAAACAAAATTTATGAGAAGCATGAGTTCTGGTTGTCTGTTATGTTAGAAAACCCAACAACTTGTCATTTTATAAACGTTTAATAATGAAATGGCTGCTATGGTAATTTTTGTAGCTGTCGATTCTAAAAAAACATTCTAAGGCTATGAGCTGGAATAGCAGAGAGACACGGGGGAAGTGAGGGTGCGTACTCACAAATCAAATGCAGAAACAATCATATGCAACTTTCGTTGTTATAATGCACACAATCAATTACCCTTGTAACTTCTGGATGTGTCTATGAAGCAGTAGCTGCTGTATATAAGTTTGTATATGTTAAGACAGCAGTGTCAGTTACAGTTGCGATTTTGTTCAGGTAGACAAACAAATTTGGTCAGTAGTTCAGTTTTAGTGCATGCTTTTGATTTGCCCAGGAAGCTGCTGAATGAGGAATAATTTAAATACTGAAAGATGTTTCTGATGACCTTCTGGGCTTACAATGCCTATTAAAGGGACATTCAGGCATTTGTGGTTTAATGAAAGAAAATGCACTTCCAAAGCAGCTTGGTATACATATGAACAAATTAATTTTTATAGTATTCATGCAGGATTCTAAAATATTTTATGCTAATACTTTTCTTGAGCTCAGTAGTCTCAGGTTGCACAAGATCAAAGCAAGATTGAATGTAATTTTCTGAAGTATAATCAGGTAATATACACAAAATAAGCTCTGGAGGCCTACTGTGCTATATAAGCTGCATCGGAATGACTGGAAATGTGTTTTTATTGAAGAACACAAACCCCCAAATGCCAGAATACCAGTCATTGCAAAGCCAGCAGGTCTTCAGAAACTTCTCAAAATGTGCACTATAATGTAAACTAAAGTGAAATATGGCTTTAAATGAATCTATATAATACTATATTTTATAATTATATCTATTAATTATTGGATGAATTTGAAAGTAGTGTGAGAAGTTTATGTGCTCAAATTGAAATTGGGAAAATTGTTTTGGCAACACTACGATACTGGACACAACTAAACATTTGCTAATATGTGAACTATGTATAAATACTGAAGAATTAATGCATAAATCATGATTAATGAAAGAATACAAATGAAAATGAGGAATACTATAAAAAAAAACTAATGCTTACATCAAAAAGTAATGAAGCAGCAAATGGAGCCATATATGAAAGATCGTTAAAAAACGGTCATTGCTATGTATTGAAATTCCCTGTCAACATATGGTGTTAATTACTACTAATTAAAGGATGGCAAATAGCGGATAGCGATCAGGGTGGGGGGTATTTGCGGTAATCGTCGGCTGGGGGAGGGGGAGGGTGGACTGCTTTGCACATGCAGCAGCTATACACTAATATATGCTAAGGTGTGGCAGCTGCCAATTGACATTCCCGGTCTGATCCCCATTCGATTAAAAGACCCAACTTTGCATAAGGGCCTGGGTTTCAGATGATAGTGACCCCCTCCTGTAACAGGGAAGGAATGCTGTGTGCAACCCTGGTATGATGGCGCAGTATGTGTGGGGCTAGGTGATCCCAGTAGACCCAATTAGCATATTGGCATGTGCCTGCTCAGCTACCAACATTGCACGTGTCATGAGGAGGGTAGCACACCATGCACTTGAGCAGACCGGGGTCAAATACGGATTTGTTTTGGATTCAAAATACTTTTCTGTGCTCCATTGATCTTGCCTGGTGCAATTGAGCTTGCCAATATGACCAGAAGGTGGGGTTTGGACTGTTTGCACTATTTCATTGGTTCCAATACACCAGACAAGATCAGTGAAGCGTAGATTTGAATCCAAGACAAATACATATTTTACCCAGGTCTGCACTTGAGCCCTCTCATCTAAGGTGCATAAATACTAAAATGTCCATCTCCATTCACCCTCTGTGCCCTCATTAGGATTAGGAAAGCCTAGACTGAACTCCATTAATTAATAATACTAATTAACACCATATGTTAACAGGGAACTTTGTTAGTAGTTGATGTGTTAAACATTAGTCAGATGTCTTCATTCATCTTGATTTATGCATTCGTTTAAATACTAGTAAATGCTTACTTGTGTACCAGTATTATAAAGGGTTACCGTTGTTTTTGACTGTCAGCACATTTTTTGTAGTTCATATAGTTCATATATTTCTTCATGGCCTTTATGTTTTTAAGCTCCCACACACTCAAAAGAGACGTGTTAAAAACAACACATAAATTTTTAGCACACCTCCATGTCTAGTTAAGTCAGTCTGTTGATGTTGGTTCACAAGAACCAAAGGAAGTGATTTGATGCCCTTAACCCCATGGCTGGGGGTGGACCTGGACCTGGAACCTGACACCAGCCACCCCTTTCCCCCTTCTTTGTCACCACTGTTTAACTGGCACAGTGCCTTCAGGAAACAACTCCAGTAAATCCACCCCACAGCACTGGATAGCATTGATGGTTGGGGGGTCCGTCAGGAGGAAGTCATCTCTCCAGTTATAGCAAGCAGGGGAGTCATGTGGAGGGTAGAGGTCAGAGGTCGAAAGATGTAGAAAATGACTCATGATGTCATATAGTAGTTCACAGTTCGCAGCCTGGAAAAGAAAAAAGCGGTTAAATGACAGTGAAGGGAAAGAGAGAGAAAACGAAAGAGATGGAGAATGGAGAAATAACTCATTCTCTTGCTCTCTCTGCCCCCCCCCCCCCTCCCCCCCCTCACACACACACATTTAATCACCTTTGGGGAGCACACGGGCCACGCTCTGCTCTGGTCTGTAAAGCTGTTTGTTCTCCGGTCCGGCACTCTCTTTAAAAGCACCCTGATGGTCACCACGGAGATGATGCCTGCGGTCAAGTTACCCTGAGCTTGCATCCAGGGAAGTAGCCTAGGTAAACAACATCTGGGGAAAGCAGGGTTGAAAAGTAACCTGAAAAGAACATCCAAAACACGTTTCTGATTATATTTCTCTGAGGAACTGCATCTTCTAAAAAATAATAAAATAAATTTTAAATTAAATTTTTTCTAACCATAAGCGTTCCCTAAGTTTAAGTGACCTGAAAGTTTATTTTACTGATGTTTTCAACACAATATTTGGTATTCAGACCTTCCAGGCTCAGTCTGTACCCCAAAAAAGAAAGAAAACTTGAAAAAAACTGACTGCAGTTTTTTTAATGAATGTAATATTTTTAGATGTGGTAAAACACCACCAGAAATAATGCTACAGTGAAATAAAACATTTATTTCAGAGAGTGTTTTAATAGTTCACACTGTTTTTTCCAAGTTGTTCCACACAGTCACTATGAATGAAAAATTATAACAGCTAGTTATATAGTTCCCTTCTTTCCTTTTAAGAATCTCCATCACTCTCTACAGTTTGGTGGTTGTAGGGGGAGCTTGTATGAATCTCCATCAATGTGCATCACCCCTGAAGTTATAGCAAGCAGGGGAGTCACTAGCTGGATAAAACATGGCAGGCATTTTGCACAATAACTCTCAGCAGCACATCAGCAGACTATTAAAATCTGCTTACTACTTGGGCTACCATTAGTGCTGAGTAAGGCGCACCTTGGCTTCAGTAATGGCTTTTAACGAGTTTTGCACCCCTTTGAATGAGCCCCCTGCAAAACAGGATTGGCCATTATCCCCCAACCACTGCTGTTTTTACAGCTAAACCTCTCACACCTTGTTTAATGAAATACAACAGGTTCCATGTGCAGGGTACTCAAATCCTGCCTCTATCTAGGATGAATTAACATAGTTTGAGTATAAGACTTTGAAGCTGGATCATTTTTTTGCTGGTTGTTGTATAATATTCAACCATGAACTCTGCTCAAGGATGATGCAAAATTTGTGCCCCAACCAGGATTCAAAGCTTATTGTGGCTACAAGCCAAGGCCCATAAGTTGCTACTCCACACTGCTAACCATTGTGAAGTGAGTTAGTTCCAATGGGCTGTGGCTCTTTGTTCCACCATAAAGACTGGAAGCCTTGAGTATGACAGCTTCAGTGTGTCACAGTTATAACCATATGTTTTGGTCGCCTTGTATATGGAGCCTGTACTCTATCCAAACCATCAAAAAGAGAAGGCTAACCACCATCCAATAAACTGAGGAGGTTTATACAGCCATAATACAGGTCAAGAAAAATGTTAGACCTTTTTTCCCCACAAAGCAATAAGAGTGCTGCCAGATCTGTCTGCAGAGCAGTCAGAGAGTGTTGCCAGATCTGTCTCAGCTGTGGACCAACCCACGTCTTCCCACAAATTAGATTTTCCTCAACTGTCCCGGTAGTTTAGGGGGAGAACTTTCCATGGTCATAAACACAACCAAGACTAGCAGAAACGCTTGTGTGCAAATAGGGAGAAAAAAGGCACAGTCGCACATATTCCCTATCCCTAACCCTCGCCAAAAACCTTAAGAATTACTGTTTACAGTTCTGGGTGAACAGTGAAAAATGTGTTTAGCAGTTGAGCTGGATCTAGCCTGGGGACTTCTGGGCAAGCCCCTGTGGGTTGTGAAGCATCAGAGGCATGCTGAAGATTCATGTTTCATAATTCAATCTCGTGAAAATCTGTGGCTTCCACTGCATATGCATAAAACACTCATTTCAGGTTTGCTTTTGACCCGTGTTGCACCCCATGGGAAGAAGAACAAAATAGTATAATTTAATGAATATCCATCTGTAATGCTTCTAATATAAACTTAATATAAAAACCTTAATATCAGGGGGCTCAAGATCATAAATCTGGACAAGGCACTTTTCCATAAGGTAGAGATTTTTTTTGATTCATTGGAGCAAATTTGTGCCAACTCTGGCTGGGAGTCATATAGCAGGAACACAGAGCTGACCGTAGCAGTTCCCAGGGTGGGAAGCTAACTCCAACCTCTTCACAAACAACGCCCCTGTTCTATTGGATAGCCTGTGCATGCTGTGCAGTAGCTGCGGTAGATTAGGTGGTTGACTGCAATGGAAAAAGGCGGTTAGCTGACTTTGGAGAGGCCCTGTCTTCTCCATCTAAAATTGATGTCTGTTGAAGTATGTTGCAAGGATGGGATAAGCCTGGCAACAGTTGAACTGACATTCCAAACTGAGGAGAAAATTGTTTTTAAATGAAGGAATTATGGATGTATTCCACTTTTACTGAGGTTTCCATACATATGCCACTGAAAGACATATGTTGAGAACAATGAACAACCTTTATTTTGCAAATGAAAATAGCCTTTGGATATAAAAGTAGTGCAGTACGTCCTGGAGGTAAATTCCCATGCACCAAACAACACAAAGTGGCTTATTCCATAAACTTAAGCCACGCAAAACACTTGCAGTCCAGGATGAACAGTGGGACGATCAACAGCGGAGAGGCAGTGGCTGGTATTGTGACCATGAACCGGCCATAAGAAAGTGGGCTACGATTACTCAAAGGGCTGCTGTGATGTAAGACAGCAACCTCACTTCCTTTGACCCTTGGCTGGAGACATAGACAGTAGAAAGAATAGCCATACACGAGTGAGCTCACGTACAGGTTTCCGCCTCCCATGAATTCAGTATGTCCCCCTTTCCCAAAAAGGCCCTCACCCGCTGACACAGTTAATCTCCCTTTTGCAATCTCTAGGATATAGTATGTCCTCACTGACCTTGGTTCAGCTCAGGAGTATGTCATGGCGACCTCTAATTCCACTGCAGACACTAGTCCCTTTTTCCTGTGGACTAACATGTCCCAACACCTAACTAACACTGCCTCAGACAAAAACAACTCTGTCATGCACTGCTTTGCAAAAACATCATAGATATGATCCATGAAAATGTATCATCCTCACTGAAAAAATTTTGTGTCAAATATTGCATGCAAATCATGTCAAACTAATTGGTCTGTAATTGCCTCAGTTGATTTGTGAGCCTCTACCTTTTGTAAATAACCTGCCTTGTTTTCTGTGTCCTGGGGTTTCTCCACTTCTTATAAATTGAATAAATTATTTTATAGAATATCTAAAAGAATTAACAACTCACAAATGTCTCAATAATTAATAACACTTATGTTTACTTCCGTATGTTTGATGAGTAATATATATTTACAAAGATATTATATATATATTTTATTATATTTCATATTTTTTGTACTTTGAACTCAGGAGACTAAAACAATTGACAAAAATTGGTAATACATAAAAATATACATATTATTATGCCAAATAAAAAAATAAAATAATGCAAAGCAAAAGATCCGTCTGAGTCTATGAACCAGGTTGGGCCTGTGCACTTTTTCCTGTTAATGTTGTCTCTCAACCTAACCATCTCCCCTGTATTGGTCAGGTGAGCCAGACATATGGAACATGGATATCCCCAGGGACTTACAGAATTGTTTTATATGCTGAGAGACTAGGGGAAGATAGTGGAAAAGAATGAGGGATAGAAAGATGGGAGAGGTGACTGGTGAGAAAGAGGGGAGTCGTAGTGTGCTTGCTGGACCACAGTGCCCCCTATGGGGATAAATACAGACCTGCGGTTTCCTGCCTAGTGACAGAACATAGCAATCCATTTTATCGATATCAGCGCGATAGCACTATGTTAACGTTAGGCCGCATCACGCTACTGGTATCTTGCACGACATTGCAGGTAAAAAACTAAGCGTTGCTTTTGAAATTAAGCTGTTCTGTAAATAATATGAGAAGCACCTAACAATCCAAACAAGTTATGCTGATCAAACAACCTTTTCATAATCGAAAAGGGAAAATGTAGTTATTAAGAGGATAAATGTTGCATTGTGAAGAGAAAGTATTGCTTTGAGACAAAGCGATGTCGATAACGAGGTATGAGACTGTATTTTTAACCTGCTGTGACATGCATTCAACCAGTAAAGTGATCCGACCAAATGTTAACGTGATGCAATCACATTGATATCGATTAAATGGCTTGCCATAACAGAAAGCATCAGGCTCTCCTGTGGCTTTGGGTATGAGCTTGAAGCTCTACCCCCGAGGGAAAAAGCTCTGCTGGGATACCCGTCTCATTAGGTCACCCCTCTCACTGCCGGTTGTTTCCACAAACCAAAGGGGGGCCCTGTAGTTCTTCAAAGGGAGATTCCGTCAGCAAGCGCAGTATAAAACTCTCTCAATTTCCTCTGAGCAGCTGGAACCTCCCATCTGCAGTAAATCCTTTCCTTCCTAAAGCTGAGAGTTGTTTGGATTGCCCTGACGGCATTTTATATCATATTCAGGTGTTTTTTCCCCCGCATATCTCTGCTTTCTTTCTTTTTCTCTCAAATAGGAGAATATGGTAAAGCACTGGGCATAGGACTTCTCCAAGACACTAGAGCTGTCAGTGACTTAAGACTTGTACACACTAGCATTAAGGTGGTAACATTTTGGTTTTTTAGAACCATCAAATTCACACTGACAGGGGTTGCAAAAATGCTTTAATTAAAAACCCCTTGGAGCAAGGAACGAAAATGTTATGAAACCCCTTCACTGGTTTCAGTTGTGAACATGTACAGGATCGGTTGTCGAAACCTCCCTGTAGATTCATTTTTCTTGCATCATAACTGCAAGAAAACTGGACAGTTAGCATTGAGAACAGTCTTTTATAGCACTAAAAAAAATATTTGGCTGCAAAGACGGAGTGGAGCCTTCTTTCAACACTTTTGTATGCCCTGCTGAAGAATTACATGTAAATTTCATTTGGACCCGCTTCCCTTGATGGAGGCTGGGTCTTCTTCATTGGTGCTCCGCCCTCTCGGGCTGAGAAACGAGCAAACTGATCGATTGACATCCCAGCAAACGGGTTCAACCATGAACATCTTGCCCTGCTGCGAAAGCAGGCTTCATAAAATGGATCCCTGCCAGTCGCACCTCGGGAAGGACACTGTGAAAGGAGAAGATGGAGGAGACGCCGATGTGTGAATGAACCTTCCGCAGACGGGACCAGTGCTGGCGCCGGGTCAGAGAGGCCAGGCTGGGCCGTGGGAGCCGGGGCCAAGGAGTGCTCAAAAATACCATCCCATCGTTTCGCTGGCAGATGGCCTGGTCCGATGCCAGCGAGTGTGCCGCCAAGAGGAGAGGCGCTACCTGCCCCCGGCCCCATGCCGTCAATCGAGCGGCAACCACCGCGGCGCTGCCAGGCACCATTTCACACTTCTGTCTGGAATCACCTGGCCTGGGAGAGGGAGTACACAGACTGACCCGGCCTTCAACTGACGCTGTGATTACCGCATTGGCCAAGGTTGCAGAAGGCCGTCGGGTCACCTGTGGGACACCTGGCCATGCCGCTTCGAGAGAACATTTTTTTTTTGATGGAACCATAGTTTTTCCTACTGTTTTTTTTCTCCACAAGTTTGAATCTCCAGTATTGCCGCTCAACAGCTGTGCCTCCTGGTCTCAACACAAGGCGCACTGTAGCACACGCAACTGTCTTCCACACACAAGATCACACAGTACTAATTAGAGGAGAGGAGCATCACTGTCTGAAAACAACTCTTTATTTCATGTGTTTTCGGGAGGAAATAACGCTGTGGTAACCCATGGAGAACTGGCTTGACTTAAACCCATGCTACTCCTAACGAGACAAAGCCAACCGGCTTCTGCCGCAGTGGACTCCCAGTCCTGGGCTAGCCCAGCTCCAACCTGAAATATCCTGGCGATAGGTCCCAGAACGTGTTGAATGCCTTTACCAGCTGAGCCACTTGAGAGGGCTGCGCAGGAAAATTACAAGATATAGTGAGAGACGAAGCACACCAGCAGGAGCCCGTGCAGCGAAGGGTAATGCATGCGGTGAAAATTATTACTCGTTTATCTCTCGTCGAAACCAGCGGCCTTATTTTTCCTTTGGAGAAGCACTGCGGCAAGCTTCTCTCGGAGCAGGGTTTGGCGACTCCTTCTGTCACACAAACCTTAAATCACCAATCCCCCCGGCCAGGGCTTGGACCCCACACAAGTTCCACTCGGAGACAGAGTCGTACCTGGGCAGGGACCACCGTGTAGAAAAACACATTAAAGGGGTGGGATGAAAGGTTTCCTGAATATGGACTGGAAACAAAAGAGGCAGTTAATATTTCAGCGTTTACGCCCATGAAATAGACACCTAGCCTAAATAATTGGGGTAGACTGGGGAAAAGGACGGAAACGAACTGGTACTGAGGGATGGCTAAACCTTCGGCAGCTGTCTTCACCATTATGAGCCTCATGGGAGGGTTATAACTCGGCTTGGTTTGGGTATTGCTCTTTCAAGCATCAACAGTCGGTCAAATTTCCTGATGATTATTAATTTCAAATGGAAATACTGGCTGTAGACCAACTTAAAAACTAGTTGGATAGCCTATAATAATGATAATAATAATACTCAAAATCATAATTGGAACTATCTATCTAAAGAACTATCTTGCCCCACAAATGCTCAGTTTTTTGTGCTTTTTTTTTTGGCATTTTAGGTGAAACTTATTTATGCATAGAAAACAAACATAAACATAAATCTGTTGCATTCCAATACAGTTTCCTCAAAGAAATATCATTGGAGCAGGATAATGAAACACTTAAAAATATAACTTTCCTTAGGTGCACTGCCCATTATAGACTACTACTTCAAGCCGAACTTCAAGTTCAAGCCAAAAAAAAATTATAGTTTAATATTATAATCAAACTATAGCATTCTATCTATCAAATTCTGTCCAAATGACGATGAATTCGAGATGGAGGAGGAAGGGTGTGCAGGTGAAGGCAGTGTGTTTGGTCACATCTGTGTGGTCTCCCATTGTATTACATTACAAAAGCAAATTAATGGGAAAAACAGAACACCAAAAAAATTGATTTTACTGTAATTCTAATACATTGATATCCGCAAAATGTCTCTATATAACAATGTGCCAATCAATATTTGATACATTGATATTTTATGACATCCCTAGTTATCACACACACACATGCACACAAGCCCCTTTGCATGTGCACACACAAACACAGGCAGGTAGAGCTGAAGGACTAGGAGGAAAGCCAGAGCAATGGCAGCCAATCTCCTGCCAGGCCTCATTAACCCCGCCCGACCCTCTGCTTCCATTCACAGGGCCACAATGACCTCACTTTGGCATTAGAACAGCACCTCCCGCTTGTAATTCGCAGGTCTGTCCCATTCACTCTTCGGTCGCCTTGTCAACGCCACTGACAGTTGACACACCCCTCTGTCACTATATCCAATTGAGAGTCAATGTCTACTGAGAGTCCCCATTGAATCTACGCTCCAGTGATCCCACTAAGCAACAAGAGCAAATCCCAATGCACCTAATTGGCAGTCAGTGCACCACACCAAGGATCAACACACACTCCACTGTCACTATACCACACTGGGGTCAAAACAGCACTGCCCTCAAATCCCAACAAGATTACAAACCTTCAACTGAGGGATCTCCGACAGTGCCAAATTCTTCAAAATCTACTGTCTATTTTTTATAAATATGAATCAACATTTAATCAGTATCAGAAACATCAGCTTATTATTATTATTATTATTATTATTATGTTTCCAGTTCCAAAAATAATTCAGTCTCTGAGGAAACACACACCCAGCAGGCGAGTCCCATCCTGTTTAGATGCTAGCTCTCCAAGGGGTTTGGTGTTTGGGTTCGAGTGGATGCGCAGGAAGAGCAAATTCCTGGTAGAGACTGTTTGACTGTCTGTCTCCAGTGCTTCTGCATTTCATCATGGAACTGCTGATGCACAGATGTCTGTTCGTCTGCCTCTGCCAGGCACACACACACACACACACACACACACACACACACACACACACACACACACACACACACAGCCTCACGCAGACACATGCATATTTTACAGACACACACACTGTCTTCCACAAACACATGCACAATTTCACAGAACTGCAGGCACATATAAGTCATTGTAATGGACTAATATGGACAGGCAGGCAGATGTATGATGAGCATATTTTGTAGCAGTGAAGGCTAAAGCAAACTGAAAGCACTAGTCCCAGAAGTGCCAAAAGTAAAAAAAAAAAAAAAACTTAAGGATCAGGTTGTGTTTGAGGAGGATTAAGATGACAAACTCACACAACTGGGGATTGACTGGTATAGCTATGAGTTTTGCTGAGATCTTCTTATGGGGCCCCACGGGGTGCATGGAGCTCTTACCCAGGGTTCCACATTCCTGCAGGATTTTTAATCCATCACCCAGACAGCGCTCAAACTGACGGCAGGCATTCTGACCAACGGCAGGGCAGAAACATGACCAAGCAGGACTGACTTTTCAGGGGAACTTGGTCCAAACACGTGTGTTTCCCTGGTGTCTGGTTTGAGGCTGCATTTCACAAAGGTATCGTTCACACAGTCCGTATTTTTGGAGCTTCAACAGTTTTTTTTTGGAATTCGAAAGCAAACATCCCCTCGGAACTAAACACAAAAATGACGTGTGACTAGTGTGTTTTTTTGATGCTGCTTTGGCAGTGTAGGTTTGATTAGGGGACATGGTTAGTGAGAGCCACCCCACCTCACCTTTTCCAATAGGAAGGCTTTGTTTCTGGTCTGATGTGTCATCTGAATTAAACCTTTGAGCTGTTCCTGTCAGGAGCTGGGACGGGGGGCAAACACCGCATGTGGAGAACGAACACAGCCAGCACGCTGAAAACCACCGGATTTCTTTGGGACCGCGGCACAGGGATGATTCAGCGTCCGCCTGCGACCGTATGCAATTAACCGCTTTAGGTAGGTAGCAATAAAACTGTATGTATTCCTGTTCCGAATTCCTCTTTCAGCCGGGAGAAACTGATTTGCTCGGCTCTGCATTGTGTTCGCCTTCCTGTCTCCCCCTCTGGCTGTGGCTTGTGGTTCGGACCGTGCAGAAGGTATGCCTGAGCGGAATGGGACATTGTGGGAGGATGCGGGGGAGGGGGGGGGGGATTAAGACGGGACCTGGAGCATCATGATCAGAGGGCATCATGTGGCGATGAAGAGAGGAGCTCATGCCAGTGGAGGATCTGAGCGCCAAAAATTCTGCCGGAGAAGCCCTTAATTTCAGGGTTTTGATGAGGTAAAAAGTAAGAAAAAGGACCCATGGAATCTGTAAGTAGAGAAGTGTATAATCACAAAAGAAAAAAAAACACGCTGAAAACTTTAGGCATCCCAAGAAAATACAGAAATAGATGGAGTACTTGAAAGACACAGGGCACTGTCAGAGATATCATGTAAACAAAAGCATAACTGTAAGAAAATGTACAGAAAACATAAATTCTGTTGAATTTTTAAATAAATACTGTATTGTTTGTGTTTACTTCTCTTTTTACAGACCAACCAGGAAGTTCAATATTTTCCATGAGCTAATCCTGACCTGGGGGACCATCATGGCTGACAGGCACATAAAACTACAACTGCTTCCACAAGCAGTGGAGATGAGGTGGAACCTCGTAATAAGTGCACAACCAAAGGTCATTGCCAAGGAGACGAATAAGAGTGACAGGATAGGAGGGACCTATGAAAAAGAGGAAAGTTAGGCAAAGCCTGGCAGTTACACTGGGAGGAGACAAAAAAAACTGCATAAATTGAATGACAAACGGCATTAATCAGCCCCCAGTGGAGACAGACTAACGGCTGGACAGAAACTGGCCTTTGGCTCTATTTCAGGATCACATAGTTGATTTGTTTTTTTCATGAATAAAAAAATGTTATAAGTACTCTTGGTGCGTGGAGGATCTTTCTATTCAATGGAGGCACATAGCAGACTGATGAGCTTGCCAAATTTAACCAACCATGGAGTTTTGGCTCTGGAATGCACATGTTTTGTTCAGTCCGTGGCTGATGGAAGACGGTTGGTCCACCCACTCTCGGGTTCACAGAGCTTCGCTCTCCCATCACTGCAGGATAACTGTCAGCAGATGCAAAATCCAGACACATTTAAAAAAGCAACTGTGAGTGCTAGGGATGTCATCCAAGTGAACAGTCAGCATAGTCCCAGGGCTATGAAGGGTCTCTCCCTCGACAATGGAGTTGGGATACTGCGTCCTTTTTAGAACAAGGACAAGAATCACAAACAGATAAGGAAGTTCACATCTGGTCCCCAGTTCTAAATGTGGTCCTGGATGACAACATGGAGGGCTGAGCCACGTGATCATTTGTAAGCGCAGCTGTTTCTGACACAAAGAATCTCACAGATCCAACTCATCTCATTAAAACTGGCTATGCTCAAAAAGCAAAAGTGATTTGGTGGTCAAAAGAGACCTGAGTCTTTCGGACTATGGGTGGGGGCGTATTTATTGAAAATCATGCTCTGTATGTGTAGTCTGCCCAGGTGATTGGTGACTTGTGCGTAGTAAAACATGTGAACGTGTGTTTGTGTACTAAGAAGTACGTTGCGTGACAATATACGTATGTTTATGTTCATTGAGAAAGGTGGGCATGAAAGCGCGTGCGTGTTTGCGTTGGGCAGGTGTGAATGTGTGAATGTGTATTTGCCGGGAGAGATGTGTGAATGTGAGCGTTCATGAGCACTGAGGTTAGGGAGCTGTGTTGAGACAGGTGTGCGTGTGCCTGAGGTTTGACGGGTTTTTTTTTTTCACCCTGATGAAAGCAGTAGCTAGTGGAGAGAGAGAGAGAGAGATGATTAAAGCATCTTGCCCAAAACCACTGCCAGTCAGGCGTTCTCATGAAGGGGGCTCCTTTGTCCCGGCTGGATTTGGGAGCCGGGCTTCACAGAACGGCGACATTGTGATTACGGCGTCCCGGCCCCGCCGTAAGTGGGCCACTTCAAATGGGATGATTGGCTGTAATGGAGGCGCAGGGCGGTGTGGGCAGGACAGATATCAAATGGCTCGGAACTGCCGCACATCCTTTCACAAACAGTCCATTCAGTAAATAACTTTATTTTCTCTCGGAGCCAATTATAGACACTGAAACCCAGCAATCGCAATAACCAATCATTCCAATAGCCCGCTAATAACAGAACGCATCCATCTGGCTTTGAGCTGTGAAACCAAATACCAATAACATGTGCGGCAAAGGGAGAGCCTGCGGAACGGAGCGGGGGGGGGAGGAGGAGAAAGAGCAAGTCCTCAAAACAGATGACCGTGTCCTGAATGAGAGCACACACAATTGTGTGCAACAACTACAGCTATCCAACTGTTATTGCAGTCCATTTCATCACATTGGCCACCAGAAGGAAAGGAAAAGAATCTGGCTGGCCTGGTTCGATTTGCTCTTTGGTAAATGTGGACAACTTTTCGGGTAAAGCTCCAATCTCTGGCCAACATTTGCTGCTGACCGAAACATATTCAGTCCATCCATCCATCTATGTCTTTCACCCAATGCACACTGGGATAGGGATGCTGGAGCCATAGACAGTCATATTAGATATATGACTGGATTGTTTTATAATGCTAATCTCTGACATAGAGCCAGTATTACATTGCCACAGTTGGTAAATGCATTGTGGGAACATACATTGGCTCAAGACAGATTTGATTACAGCACAAGCAGTTATGTACATTCATGTTAGACGGGGACACTTTTTTCCGTGTAGATGTAAATCTGCTATCATCATAAGATAGATCAGGTTTTAGAAAATAAATACAACTACAGGCTGTACATTCCTGCTTATTTCCCAAGGTTTTATTCGTAAGGAAAACAGAGACATTTATAATAAGTAAAGAGTGAACGAATCCTGGATTTGTAATTTTCTGTGTCTCGCAGTCTCAAACAGGCTCTCTCCCAGCCGGGGCTCCAGGCTGCACTACAGACCACCAGCGTTCCCTGCTGGTAGCTTCCAGCAGCGTCAGTTCAGTAATTTGTGTTGTATATTTTCACACCATCATCACCATTACAAGCAATGATGACATTAAAAATATGTAAAGCTGTTGAAAACAGAGTATCTCATTTTTAAAGAGCTGTTATTGGCCACTCCAGTTGATTGTCACCTCATTTCAAGTAAATCAATGTAAGTCCCCACCATTTCAAATAATTAACAAAAATATATTTTTAATTAAGGTGTAAATAAAAATCCACAAAAATCCATTAAATACCACCCGTTCATTTACTGAGGAACTGAAGCTTACATAATATGACCAAAGCTAAAACATTTTACGGAGAAGAATGAAGAACACACCATTGCAGGTGCCTTTCCGCAAAGTCCTTGGTAACACCAGATAACAAATACGTGATGTAAATAATGTTTTGACATAGCTTAAATCGTCGAGATAAACTGTAAACATTACTGCAGTCCAGTGACGGGTATTCCTTCATGAAACCCCTAGCCAGTTAACAATTATTCATAAACCATGCACCGTTGGTCTGCCTCAATATTAATTATTACATGACCGTACTTTTTGTAATTCTGTGGTATGTCTTAATTTTTCATTTACATTTGTTTGTATTTGCTGAAATCTGGGCCCAAGACGAAAGCGAGAAATGTGAAGTACACCACGGGCTCCGTGTACAGAGCATTTTTCCATGTGTACTCTCAAGTTGACGGAAACATTTGCTTTCCTTGCATTGAAACTCCAGTCCAAGGTCCTAATATGTATGGGGAATGTACATGCACTCCAGCGTTAGTAACATCCTTCAGCTTCAGGGACAAGCAAGGAGACTCTTTAGTGTTCAGAAATTTTTTATCCCAGCCAAACAACAAGACTGGAGCCCAGACTCCAAAAAGAGCACGGCCTTGACCACAGAGGTTAACCTCAAAATAGCGCTGCCACAATCTAGAAAGAAATAAAAGAGTAAAAAGTACTTTAACTGCACTACTATCAATACACTGTGACAGTGATATGCTGCAGATACGATCGAGGCCATTCTCGACACTGCAGGCTTTCATTTGGCCGGGTGTCCACTGGGGGATGTGCCTTGGAAGGGCCTATACTGATGCGGAGCCAAACACATGCAGACAAACACCTGTTTGAAGCACTAAACCCATCCTTGTCGGTTATGTTTGTGGTTTTAGAAACCTTTGACCTACATCAATGGAACAAACAATAATTGCCCAGCGTTTTTTCAGAATTCAAAATTGTACATCTTGACAATACTGAATTCATCACTTAAACATTCACAGACTAGGTTGGAAAAGGTATGCGAACCTCTAGACTAATGACTTGTTCAAAAGCTAATTGGAGTCAAGCGTTCCAATCAATGAGACGAGATTGGAGGTGTGCGTTGGAGGTGCCTTGCCCTATAAATAGGCACACAAAGTTTGCTTACTCAGTCTGTTCATGTGAACAATGTCCTCATAAAAACTATTTTCAGAGGACTTTAGAAGAACTGTAGAGATGCAAAAAGCTGGAAAAGGCTAGAAAATATTTCTAAAGGCCTGGGTGTTCATCAATCCACAATAAGACAAGTGTTGTATACAAATGGAGGTATTATGTACTGTTGCTTCCCTCCCTAGGAGTGAGCATCCTGCAAGGATCACAGCAAGAGCACAACATGCTATGCTACAGGTGGCCAGAAAGAACCCTAGCTTAACAGCAGAGGACTTGCAGAAATCTCTAAAGAAACTTGCTAAAGTCTCTGTCCACTATCAGAAAAACACTAAACAAGAATGGCATTCATGGGAGGACACCACAGAGGAAACCACTGCTCACCAAAAAAACAATGCTGAAGATCTCAATGTTTGCACAAAACCACCTGGATGTCCCACAATGCTTCTGGCATAATGTTTTATGATTGGATGAGACAAAAGTTTAACTTTTTTGAAGAAGGAAGGCAAAAAGCACTGCTCAGCAACACAAATATCAACATAGTGGAGGGATCATCATGGTTTGGGGCTGCTTTGCTGCTTCAGGGCCTGAGCAGCTTGCAATCATTGAGGGAACAAAGAGTTTGAAATGGTATCAAGAACTTGAGCAGAACTGTTGAATGTCAGGGTAGCGGTAACCCAAAACTCATGAGTAAATTGACAACAGAATGGCTTAAATGGAATAAAATTCATGTTTTGGAATGGCCAAGCCAGAGTCCAGGCCTTAACTCAATTGAGATGTTGTGACATGACCTGAAGAGGGCTGTTCATGCAAGAAATCCGAGAAATATCAATGAACTGAAGCAGTTTTGTGAGGAGGAATGGCCTATCCTCCTAACCATTGTGCAAGTCTGATCAGCAGCTATAGGAAACATTTGTAGGAGGTTACAGCTGTTAAAGAGGTTAAGTTACTACACACAAGGGTTCACACACTTTTTGCAGCCTGAACTGTGAATGTTTAGACAATGTGTTCACTAAAGACATGAAAAGTGCAATCGATTGTGTGTTCTTAGTTTAAGCAGAATGTGCTTGTTAATTATTGTGACTTAAATAAAGATCAGACCACATTTAATGAGTAATTAATGCAAAAATTCCAGGTAATTCCAAAGGGTTCGCAAACTTTCTTACAACTGTATAACATTAAAACGTTAATTACTGAAACACAATTCAGTCTTGTTCCAGAACTGGATAGGTATAGGTGTAATTGCCTCAGTTGAATTGATGCTCTGACCAAATCAGCAACCATTTCAGATCTGAGAAATCAGGTGATCAGCTTCAAGCATGGAGCAACCAGGAACAAGCAGGTTAGATAATGGATGGATGTACATCAGAATAACTTATCTTCAGTTATACGTTTTATATTATCGGCTAAGATATAGAACTGCTATTGTGGATGTGAACATTTTTACTAAAACTCAATGCAGGCATTTTTATATTACAGAAAGCAATGTCATACAAGGCAGTCTGAATTTCTGTAAGCCTTTAATTTGAATCTGCAGTGACCATTTATATCTCAACAGACTCTGCTGTCAGTTTTTCCATAAATTTTGTTTTATAAAAAATAAAATGTACAACAAAATAAAAAAACAAAAAAACAATGTGCATACTTGTATAGCCCTTTCCTTAAAATTCAATTGAATCCTATGCCGTTTTCCTAAAAACAAGGCTATAATACTTTTATTATTTTTAAAATCCTTTTTACAATGAGAGGTCAAGATATACAGAACAAACTGGTGTGATTATTGTTTATGAACATAGCAGAAATGTTGTTCTGGTCCAGAGCACTATACACATTTTCTACAGCAGTCAAACATTTTCCCCAGTCAATCAATTGCACTCATTTGGACTTCGGTTTACAGGTTCAACATTTTCTTTCATTAATAAATTTTCTGATAAGTATTACGTCAGGTAATAATAAAATATAGCAAAAACGGGAAAAATACAGTAAAAAGGCACTTTTTAAGTTCTGCTACTGGTTGTACAAGTAATAAACGGATGGCAAAAAGAGAACCAGACTGCATCTCTATCAATGCTATTATTTCACATGGGAAACGGTAAGATTGTGATGCATAAGTAATGTTTTTTTTTTATCACTAAGCTTTTCAATCTTGGGCTTAGAAAAAAAACACTGCCAAAATGCTCACACACTTACGTGTACATGTTCTGCACATACAATACATGCGTACAATTGCAACAGGTACACATATATATTTGGACATTTTATCATGTGCTCTTGTATACAAACACGTGCACACGTGTGCGTGCACATGTGCACACACAGACAACATACAATTCTCGCAGAATTACATCTCGTCATTTAAATAATTGCCATCGTCACTTGCTATCAATTAACATTAATGCTATCAATACTTTTCCTGAATGAATAAAAGAGAGTCAGAGTAAAATAAATGCATATAAAAGCCACCAGGACTTTTCCCTTTGAGAGAGCGATGTGACAGCGCCCCCTGCTGGCCTGGAAGCGCAGCACGGTTTTGGAGCCTCCCCCTTCTGCTCTCCACTGAATTGGCACTACATTCCCCAAGATTCCCGCAACGCAAACGCGTTGCGTCATAAGCGTCCCGCTGCTCCTCTGTGACATCATCAGGAGAAGGAGTGGCACTTCCTTACGTGCACAGGGTTCATTGCCATGCCACCCACGAAGGAGAACCAAGACCAGATGACTCGCGCAGACTGTTGCTTCGTTGTCTCCCCAGGTGATAAGTGCTTGGCTATGGCCGATGGAATCTGCATGGGAGGAGGAAGAGGGCAAACAGGAGACTGAACACTCGCAAAGATTCTCAATCAACGCTCACTCACCTATTTGATCAATATATCGTTATGAAGGACAGAAACACGCTCTACATGGATAAAGGAAAGTACTGCTTCTGCTTCAATACACAGCAACACGTGCCCATCTTCCATATGTCAAATGTAATGCATATATGATGGATTCTACTCTACAATTGATGCCCATAGACTAAGTGTGCCACAGTGTTCAACGGTAACAGCGTGACAATGTTTGGGGAACGTGGCCTGGGCCGAACGTTAATCTTCATCGTTTTCCCCTCTCTGCTCACCTGGTGTAGATCCGGCTCTGCTCGTGCACCTCCATCTCAGTGCTCTTGAACTCATTGAGTTCTTTCCGGATTGCCGCCTGGAGGAGGGACAGAGTGAGGGGTGAGACTCTGTGTGCCAGTGCATGCAGTACAGAGCTTCCTGGTGTCTATGTTTCTTAGCATGTCACGCAGAACGGAACACATGCTGTACACTTACGTCAGTCATAACACGCACTTCTTAAGGCAAAATTCATACCACAGCAGCATGTATTTTCTTGGACATAAATGAAGTTGAATGAAGGTACTGTACGTTTTTTTAATATGCAATTTTAGGATATAAATATACGTTATGTGTATATAGCAATATTAATATTACTGGATATAAATATTAAAGAGGTGTACTTGGAAAATGAAAATTTCAGACTGTTTGTACTATGTCAATAAAGTTGTAGGTGCTGACTGTTTAGCTGAGTGAGATGATGTTTGGACGACCCTGTGATTTTTGACAGAGGGAACGGCCTGCTCACCTTGTCAGCAGGGGTGAGTTTCGTCCAGGGCTTTTCGCCACGGCGATCGTAGTCCTGGGCGTCGGTGCACTCCACGTACTCATGGAAACGCAGGATCTTCCGAGCCTGCAGCTCTGCCACCGTGGGCCTCTGACTGAGCTGGAGAGAGAACGAGGCAGGGTCAGACACACACACACACGGTCACTTAATACATAACACAAACGCGTGCGCACACACACGCACACATATATACACACACACACACACACACACACACACACACACGGTCACTTATACATAACACAAACGCATGCGCACACACACGCACACATATATACACACACACGGTCACTTATACACAACACAAACGCATGCGCACACACACACACACGGTCACTTATACATAACACAAACGCATGCGCACACACACGCACACACACACGCACACATGTATACACACACACACACACACACACGGTCAATAACGCATAACACAAACGCATGCGCACACACACGCACACATATATACACACACACGGTCAATAACGCTTAACACAAATGCATGCACACACACGCACACACACACACACACACACACACGGTCACTTATACATAACAGAAACGCATGCGCACACACATACATACACGCAGTCAATAATGCATAACACACATGCATGCGCACACACGCGCACGCGCACACACACACATACGCATAACAGACACAACCAACTTTATCAAGTAATAATTGTATCCCATTTCCTCTTCTACATTCTCTATCTTTTAGAATGTGAGTTTTTCAAGCCCAGCAGGAAGTGTGCTGCTTTCCATGAGTGTATTATATGGGGGTGTAATTGTGTATGGAACATCTTGGACAGGTAAAAAGCAGCCATATTTAGCATCTTACCTTCCTGGTGAGCCTCCTTTTGATCTCGCTCCGCTCCGCCCGCCTGTCCGCCTCATTCTTGGCTGGAAATGAGAACAACCAATCAGCACAGAGGACACTGGGAAAACAGCCAGTCAGCAAAGTGGAAACAGTAGCCAATCAGCAAAGACTGAAACGGGGCTTTGCAGAAAAGGAACAGAGAAGGCAAAAAGTTTGTGTCTCTTACATTACAGGCATTTTATTTTTCAGAACGTGATTTCTTTTTCAAAGCCCAGCAGGCAGTGTACTGCGTGCCGTGAGTGTTTTAGATGGGGGTGAAATAAAGCTCTTAAAGCTCTCTGCACTTCAGCGCCCTTTCCAGATATTCAGTCATGATTTTTTTTTTTGGAATTGGAAGCTGACTGCCTATACATGCTCTAGATATAACTTCAACAGTTTGACTCTATTGATTTTAAAATACTAATAATAATAATGCACACACATGTTTTGCACCTGTTTCTGTACTCGAATAGATTTGTCTGTGTTTTCCTTGATTTTTAAAGTGAATGCACTAATGCACAGGAATGCGAGGGGCTGCTCAAAGCCTAAAGGTAAATGCATCTGCTGTGAGGGGAAAAGCAGTGCAGCAGAGGGGTGAGGGACCTGGGCTCGCACAACCTGGTCGCACCAAGTTCCGAAGCGGACCACTTCAAAATGAAACGGCACAATAAACACTTGTACGTGTTACCGGATTTGTTCAAATTAAATTTATTCAAAATCTAAATTTAAGACGGGGAGACTGAAACATATTTCAAACTTCTAATTATAAGAGTGCCATAGACTTTTCCAACAAAACATTTATGGAATAGCATGAAACATCCACAAGAGGGCGATATAGCGTCATGCTGCTACTTAAAACGAAGAGCTCAACAAATGTTAGAATTAGGAGTAAAAAGACAGCAATAAATTGCAATAAAAACTAAAGCCAACTATCAACAGACAAACAAAGGTGGTGTATGAATGCAAGCATAACGACAGCACCACTCTAACCTCCGGGAGAACATTAGCAAACGGCTCTCCATGTCCTTCCTTACGAAAACTTACACCTACACCAAAGATAAAACGCATCAGTGCTAGTTTTGGCACCCTTCAAAGGCATCTAAACCCTCCATTTTGGTCTGAACTGTGTGCTTCTGCGTACGGTATTTTGAACTCTTCTGGCTTGCAAGCAGAAGCGAGAAGTTCTTCTAGCGCTACTGTTCTATGCAAAGCAAAGCACTGGTTTGCCTAAGTAATATATACAAGCTCGCAAATTAATATGCAAATATGCTTCAACATGCCAGGATTATCCTGTTTAGACTAATCACAGGTGAGCGTCTCCGGTTGGAGAATCCCAGTGTGACTGGATTTAGGTGATGGGTGAGCGGGAGGGGAAAGGAAGCGAGGGAGAGTGTGAGAGAGAAGGAGGGAGAGGTGGAGGGAGGAGGGAACTCACGCTGGAGAATGTTCCTCTGCTCCAGCTCCACCACTGTGGGTCTCTGGCTCAGCCTCCTGCAGGTGACACAGAAAAAACAGCGGGTCAATACGCATGGAGAAAAACACTCACACACCAGCTGCACAGTGAGAACAAACTCCATATACTCAACACACGCCAACTGCACAGTGAGAACAAACTCCATATACTCAACACACGCCAGCTGCACAGTGAGAACAAACTCCATATACTCAACACACACCAGCTGCACAGTGAGAACAAACTCCATATACTCAACACACACCAGCTGCACAGTGAGAACAAACTTCATATACTCAACACACACCAGCTGCACAGTGAGAGCAAACTCCATATACTCAACACACACCAGCTGCACAGTGAGAACAAAATCCATATACTCAACACACACCAGCTGCACAGTGAGAACAAACTCCATATACTCAACACACACCAGCTGCACAGTGAGAACAAACTCCATATACTCAACACACACCAGCTGCACAGTGAGAACAAACTCCATATACTCAACACACACCAGCTGCACAGTGAGAACAAACTCCATATACTCAACACACACCAGCTGCACAGTGAGAGCAAACTCCATATACTCAACACACACCAGCTGCACAGTGAGAACAAACTCCATATACTCAACACACACATACACAGAGCACACCGGCAGCACACTGGCAGCACACACACCGGCAGCACACAGCACGGCACATGCGGCAGACGCTGGGAACACGTCTTGCTAGGACGCGGCTACGTTAGCGGTCGGTGGTTATGAGAGCCGGGCTGACCATCGTCGGCAGCAGAGAGACTCCCAGGGAAACGAACCATGGCCACAAGCTTTCTGCTCCAAAGTCACTAAGACCATCCCTGCGCTCACGGTCGCAGTCCCAAAAACAGCTCAGCACAGCAGTGTCGAGTCAGGAGGTACAGTTACAGGAGGCAAAGGCAGGCATGGACACACAACACAGTTCCAAAAGTGAAGGGTTCTGGTGATTCGCTAACGATTTGGGGTTAATTTCCTTAGCATGGTTTTGATGCACTTGTACTGTCCCAAGGTAAGATCAATGTCAGTCATTACTGAATGGTACAGAGAGGTCATCTTCACCCCATGTTAAAGCGTTCTCTCCCTACAGAGAGGGGCATCCTGAGACGCCGCATCACCAGAGCCAGGCTGATCCCTTCAGGGGTCTGATGAGCAGTGCCCTGAGGCCATCGGCACGCCAGGGCCAGCGCCTTCACTGGTCCCGATTACAATCGAGCAGTCACAAGGCATTCTGGGAGGACGCCTGAGACGGTGTGTTCCACTTTCATCAGCTGAGTGCGAGCTGACTGTCACGCTCACGGAAGAGTGGCGTTATGTGTCTTCTGCGTAAGTACGGTCATCTGTAGACTGCCCACAGCATGCAGGCCACTGACCGCACGCGGCGGCTCAACATGCTATTAAACAACTTCACGTTTTTCTGTTCACTGCCCGAGATTTCTCCTGTAGTGCGCAATGTGAAGACACAGACCTCTCTCACAGTGTGTAATGTACAGACCGCAATGTACAGGGTCTGATTCCACCTGCACTGTGTAATGCAGATTGCTCTTATAGTAGCCTATATAATGTACAGAGACTGATTTCACCTGCATTGTGTAATGTACAGATTGCTCTTATAGTAGGCTATATAATGTGCAGGGTCTGATTCCACCTGCATTGTGTAATGTACAGATTGCTCTTATAGTAGCCTATATAATGTGCAGGGTCTGATTCCACCTGCATTGTGTAATGTACAGATTGCTCTTATAGTAGCCTAGATAATGTACAGAGACTGATTCCACCTGCATTGTGTAATGTACAGATTGCTCTTATAGTAGCCTAGATAATGTACAGAGACTGATTCCACCTGCATTGTGTAATGTACAGATTGCTCTTATAGTAGCCTAGATAATGTACAGAGACTGATTTCTCCTGTAGTGTGTAATGTACAGATTGCTCTTATAGTAGCCTAGATAATGTACAGAGACTGATTCCACCTGCATTGTGTAATTTACAGATTGCTCTTATAGTAGGCTATGTAATGTGCAGACACAGATTTCTCTTACAGCGTGTAATGCACAGAATCAGATTTCACCTGCAGTGTGTGATGCAGACGAAACCCTTGAGTGACAGCGGATAGAAGACGACGCCTCACGCAGCGCTCTCCCAGCATGCACCTCTGCCGCAGAATGCCTGCTATGTCCCAGACATGACAAAGCCTGCTCTGGGCCTCAAGGTCCCTCCCCACAAAGGGAGGAATGCAGTACTATCTCTCCATCTCTCCTCCCTCCCTCCCTCCCTCCCTCCCTCCATCCTCTTTTCCTCTCAGCACTGGCTCTTCCGCGCTTCAGAAATCTGAGAGAAGGCCTACAGGTCCACGCAGCTTTAATCACTAGAGGCACGCTTAGCCAATCGTCAGGCACAGTTCCATTCCGCAATGAGTCGTGAGAGCCGACCTCGCAGAAAGGGCTGCGAACCCGAGGCTAAAGGGAGCCACCGCGGCGGAGACAGGGACAGACAGGAAGTGAGCGGCTCGGCGTATTCGTACGTGCCGCGCTGCCCTGTAGCACAGGAACTCAGACGCTAGGTCACACGCACCGCACCGTGCCAACCTGAGCGGAATACCCGCACACTGCGCTGTGAGCACGTCCCTCCAGCATGTGCACGTCATTTTATAGCACGTGCGTTACGGGACAGTGTGACAACACGAGTGCGCTCAGGATTGTGTGCATGGTTTTCTATCGTGTTGCATTGGTTTGTGTATGTGAGCGTGTGCGTGTATGTGCATGCGGGCGTATGTGGGCGCGTGCATGTGTGTGTGCGTGTTTGTGTGTATAAGTGTGCATGTGTGTGTTTATGTGCATGTGGGTGAACATGTGCGTGTGCATGCGCATGTATGCGTGTATATGCGTGTGCGTGGCAAGCGGGCGTGCCGTCAGGCTCCGCCCATCATACCGTGTAAGCGCCGTGCCGATCTGCGAGCGGACCGACTCCCACTGCTCTCTGCTCTGCCAGGACGTCTCCTCCTGCTCCCGCTCCTCCTGCTCCTCCCGCGCCTCCCGCGCCTCCCGCGTCTCCTCGGAGCCGGAGGACCGGCCGCCCAGCCTCAGGGCCAGGGTGTCCTTCCTCTGCACCTTGCTCGCCAGCCCCCCTGCGAACGCGGACGCGGACACGCACACCCGCGCGTTTAGTAAGGCACAGTCTCCGGGGCTGCCGCCGCTGGCCACAGCTAGCCACAGCTAGCCACAGCACATGCAGCTCACTACAGACTAAAGGCTAAATCACATCAACTCTGTACAGTACCATTACAACCATAACTAACCGATCAAAAAAGTATCAATACACACTACACACTATAAACAACATACACCACAACCAGTTTCCCAGTCATTGACTAAATATGGAACACAGGCATAATCAGCTCAGTTTTCAATATATAATAAAGGTTTCATTCTTGAAAAGGGATTTGTGATACTTGACTTCAAAAACCCACTATTTTTTGTCATTGCCATGGCAGCGCATGCTTTCTCCTGATTGGTGGGTCAGGCTTTGCCCACCATGAGGCATTCCATTCACAATTTATTATTTTTTTTGGGGGGGTGGAGGGGTGGGGGTCGCCTGAACACGTACCGAGCGGGACGTCCTCGTCCTCTTCCTCCTCCCCTCCGTTGTCGTCCCTGTAAAGGACGGGCCCGTCGGCGTCCGAGTCGCTGGCCCCTTCCCCCTCGTCCTCCTCCTCCTCGCTGATGGAGGGGCTCCGGGCGCTGGGGATGTAGCTGACGCGCACGTCCCCCGCCAGGCCCAGCCGGCTGCGCGCCTCCAGATCCCGCCGGGCTGCCGCGCGCCGAGTACGCAGCTCTTCCTCCATGTCAAAGTCATCATCCTCCTGCCTGCGGACAGAGAGAGGGAGGGAGAGGAAAACTATCCATTATCACTATCATTAGTACTGTTCTTATTATTCACATTTAACCAATGATTATTACTCTTATTACTCATGTTTAACCAATTATTATTACTCTTATTACCCAAGTTTAACCTATGATTATTACTCTTATTACCCATGATTATTACTCTTATTACCCATGATTATTACTCTTATTACCTATGATCATTACTCTTATTACCCATGATTATTACTCTTATTACCCATGATTATTACTCTTATTACCTATGATCATTACTCTTATTACCCATGATTATTACTCTTATTACCTATGATTATTACTCTTATTACCCATGATTATTATTCTTATTACCTATGATTATTAGTCTTATTACACATGATTATTACTCTTATTACCGAGGTAATAAGAGTTATAACCCCTTATAATTTTTTACTTTACACATCTAAAGCTTCCGTATGTGTTATGTTGTCTTATGTCTGCATTGTTAATCACTTAGGCAATACTGTTATTGTTGGCAGTTAGATTAATTGTTTATGCATAATGGACATCTGTGAAATGGACAAGTGGACAAGTGTGAAAGAAAAAAATCTTATTCGCTAACAGTAATACATCTCTGACTGTTTTGCGATTATGTAGGATCTATTATTAAGTGCTACATTGTACAATGTCTATTATGTATGTGTGTATTATGTAACATGGCCAAAGTGCAAAGGGTGTGTGTGTGTGTGTGAGAGAGAATGGCAAGCATGCCTGCCTACTGGGATAAGGTCGTCTAGGCTGTGGGGGGAAAATGGAAACATCCAGTTACTCAACAGGTCGTGGGGGAGTGTTTGACGGAACAGGCCGTTCTCGCCCTAAGCCAAATTTCGTCAGTCAACTGATGTTTGTCTGTTTTGTGATTGCTGGCCTGTTTTTCCCTTACACTTCCTCCCCACTGCTGCCCGGTACTGATGTCTGCCTCAGAGAGTTGACATCACACACGCGACACCAACGAGTCAAAGCTGTCTGAGTCACTGAAGCACCCGCCAAACATGCCCCGACATCACCTCCTTCAAGTGCCACTTGCGTCCCCTCCAGCAGCCATGCTAGCCCATGTAGCATTTTTATATACGGCCCTAAGCATGCTGGGATTTCATTTGCTTAGTTAATAAATGAACCACAGCACGGCGGCGGTGCTTGCCTTGCATATGCTCACTCTCATTTCAATTTTAAGTGTTTTCATGATCTAATGTGTAGCTGAAAAAAAAAATCTGCAAAACAAAACAAAACAAAACAAAACAAAACAAAACAAAACAAAACAAAACAAAACAAAACAAAACAAAACAAAACAAAACAAAACAAACATTCTGTTCTTAAATGACTCTGGTGCAGGTGGCTGTACTTTGTGCGGGTGGTGTCTTGCACATCTTTTGTTCAACTGCTGTCCACTTTGTACAGCCGAGCAGCGGAACGTGTATCAAAATGAGTATCGTGGGGGTGAAGGTGGCATGAGGAAGGGGAGGGAGGCGAGGAAGGCTCACAGTCTGATGCGCTCGACGGTGACGGGCAGGGAGGCCCTCTCCCCGGGCGTGGTCAGGTAGGTCTGCGGCACGTCGAACAGCAGAGAGTGGGCGCGCTTGGACCGGTCCGAGGCGGGGGGGTTCCGGCCGGGGTTGGCCAGCGCCCGCTGGATGAGCAGGTGCAGCGGGATGGGGGGCTCCGCGGGGGCTGGGTGGTGGGGCTGGGGGGTCCGCGGTGGGCACGGCGACCGGGGCCGCTTGCGGGATGGGGAGGGGGTGGTGGTGGGACGGGGGGAGGAGGGCGGGATGGGGAGGGGGTGGTGGTGGGAGCGGGGGAGGAGGGCGGGATGGGGAGGGGGTGGTGGTGGGAGCGGGGGGGGGAGGGCGGGAGGGGGTGGTGGTGGGAGGGGGGGGGGGGGCGGGTGTGGGAGGGCGGTCGGGCGTCGGGGGCGGGCTCGGGCTCCGGCGGCGGAGGCAGTGATTCGCCGGCCTTCTCCTCGGCCTGCGCGGGGGCGGGGTCGGGGGCGGGGTCCGGGGAGGCTGGAACGACGTGAGACTCCTGGGAGTTGCGCTTGGTGACGGGGGTGGTCCTCTTGGGGGGCATGGGCGGGGAGCGCTTGACGGGTGCGGCTTGCGACAGCTCCGCTGTGGACGAAACAGATAAAGAGTCACACACCACCCCTCTCGTCCTCACACACAAAAACAGCACAAACACACACCTTCCTGAAGTGGGTGCGCCAAAGTGCACGCACACACACACACACACACACACACACACACACACACACACACACACGCACACACACACAGACACACACGCACACACACACACACACACACACACACACACACACAGACACACACACAGACACACACACACGTGAGCGCTGAGATGAACACACACTGCAGGCTTGGTAATGGGGTTTAGGTGTGTTCAGTGTTACTGCAGGCTAAAGAATAAAGACATACGCTGCACTCAGTGTCACTGCAAGCTGAGGGATAAAAGTCTAAGCTGAACACAGTGTAAATGCAGGCAGCAGCGGTTAATGGGGACACCAAGTTATGTTCTCCAATGGAGATCGTCACCATCCACCTTGCTTCAGTGTACAATAAAGGCCTACTTACTCAAACAGGGATGAGAGAATCTATAATGAGCATCCGTAATGAGCCAAAAAACCTCACAGCAACACACACTCCAGAGCACCACAGCTGAGATCACTGAACACACACTCCAGAGCGCCACGTCTGAGACCACTGAACACACACTCCAGAGTGCCACGGCTGAGATCACTGAACACACACTCCAGAGTGCCACGTCTGAGATCACTAAACACACACTCCAGAGTGCCACAGCTGAGATCACTGAGCACACACTCCAGAGTGCCACAGCTGAGATCACTAAACACACCCTCCAGAGCACCACACCTGAGATCACTGAGCACACACTCCAGAGCAACACAGCTGAGATCACTGAACACACACCCCAGAGTGCCACGGCTGAGATCACTGAACACACACTCCAGAGTGCCACGGCTGAGATCACTGAACACACACTCCAGAGTGCCACGTCTGAGATCACTAAACACACACTCCAGAGTGCCACAGCTGAGATCACTGAGCACACACTCCAGAGTGCCACAGCTGAGATCACTAAACACACCCTCCAGAGCACCACACCTGAGATCACTGAACACACACTCCAGAGTGCCACAGCTGAGATTACTGAACACACAATCCAGAGCGCCACAGCTGAGATCACTGCACACACACTCCAGAGTGCCATGGCTGAGATCACTGAACACACATTCCAGAGCGCCACAGTAGTTTGTGATCACTGAACACACACTCCAGAGTGCCACGTCTGAGATCACTGAACACACACTCCAGAGTGCCACGTCTGAGATCACTGAACACACACTCCAGAGTGCCACGTCTGAGATCACTGAACACACACTCCAGAGCGCCACGTCTGAGATCACTGAACACACACTCCAGAGTGCCACAGCTGAGATCACTGAACACACACTCCAGAGTGCCATGGCTGAGATCACTGAACACACCCTCCAGAGTGCCACGTCTGAGATCACTGAACACACACTCCAGAGCACCACAGCTGAGATCACTGAACACACATTCCAGAGTGCCATGGCTGAGATCACTGAACACACACTCCAGAGTGCCACGTCTGAGATTACTGAACACACACTCCAGAGCGCCACGTCTGAGATCACTGAACACACACTCCAGAGCACCACAGTAGTTAGTGATCACTGAACACAGACTCCAGAGCACCACAGCAGAGATTACTGAACACACACTCCAGAGCGCCACAGCTGAGATCACTGAACACACACTCCAGAGCACCACAGCTGAGATTACTGAACACATACTCCAGAGCACCACAGTAGTTAGTGATCACTGAACACACACTCCAGAGCGCCACGTCTGAGATTACTAAACACACACTCCAGAGCGCCACAGCTGAGATCACTGAACACACACTCCAGAGTGCCATGGCTGAGATTACTGAACACACACTCCAGAGCACCACACCTGAGATCACTGAGCACACACTCCAGAGCACCACAGTAGTTAGTGATCACTGAACACACACTCCAGAGCACCACAGCTGAGATTACTGAACACACACTCCAGAGCGCCACAGCTGAGATCACTGAACACACACTCCAGAGCGCCACAGCTGAGATCACTGAACACACACTCCAGAGTGCCATGGCTGAGATTACTGAACACATACTCCAGAGCACCACAGTAGTTAGTGATCACTGAACACACACTCCAGAGCACCACAGCTGAGATTACTGAACACACACTCCAGAGCGCCACAGCAGTCAGTGATCTGAACACACACTCACAGCCCCACAGGACTGAACGTGCTGGGTTCCGGTGGGCAGGCCATGCAGCCGCTCCAGCCCGCGTCTGTGAGGGCGCCGTTATGGTCTCTATGCTCTCCCGGGTCTCAACACGCGTGCAGCAGCGACAACATTCCGCGGAGTCCGAGGCTTCCGCCGTCACCGTGGCAACAGGGACCACTCTGCCCGTACCTGAGCGGGGGCCCCAGCGGCGCAGGGAGGCGGGCGGGGATGAGCGGCCGTCGAGCCCGCCCCGGTGCCGCGGGAGGCGGGCGCTCGCGGCCCCGCGCGGGGCGGAAGCTGCCGGAAGCGAGCGGGAGACGGAGGCTTTCAGAGCCCTGGCACCGGCGGTGTGACTGTGAGAGACGGGACAGGCCCGGCTGGACCGCGCCAAGAGTGGATGTGCAGGGAGGGGGCGGGGGGGGGGTGGGCTAATTTGGAATCGTCCCCTCGGGAAACGGCTGGCAGCTGCCCCCTGTATTCAGCGCGGCTGGTCTGTGCCAGGTTTCTTAGGGGAAGAGCACTCCTGCGGAGGCCAAGAGCGCATTCCTGCATCCCGACTGGCCCAGGGAACACGCCGCCACTGTGCGAACGGCTCATTAAATATGCAAGGCCTCCGGGAGGATGTCTGCGCTTAACAAGAGCGCTACGTAACCAGGCTGGCTGTTACCCAGCGCTGGGCTGTATTTGTACAGAAGGAAGGGGGGGGGGGCTGGGCTGGAGATAAATACCCAGGCTTAAGCCCAACGGGACCCTAGAAACACTGCTGGAGGACACACAGAAGGCGCAGAGAGGCTAACGGACATACCACTGCAGGCCCAGTGAGACCCCGGACTGAGGACCATGACAGAAGCAGCAGCAGGGTTGGATCCCCGCCTGCGTCACTCTGAGGGGGGGGGGGGGGCTGTGGAGGAACACCATGAGGGGAGGAGCGCAATGCTGCTTTCAGCTAATGAAGACCGGAGACCATGCCTGATCCTGTCCTGGCTGAGTGTGTGTGTGAATGTGTGTGAACGTGTAAGAGTGTGTGTGTGTGTGTGTGTGTGTGAACGTGTATGAGCATAATAATGAATGTGCGTGAACACGTATAAGTGTGTGTGTGAGAATGTGTGAATGTCTGTGAACGTGTAGGAGTGTGTGTGTGTGTGTGTGTGTGTGTGTGAACGTGTATGAGCATAATAATGAATGTGCGTGAACACGTATAAGTGTGTGTGTGTGTGTTTGTGTGTAAGAATGTGTGAATGTCCGTGAACGTGTAGGAGTGTGTGTGTGTGTGTGTGTAAATGTGTGTGAACGTGCATGAGTGCGCGTGTGTGTTTGTCTGTGTATGAATGTGTGTGAACGTGTGTGTGTCTGAGTGTGTTTGTGTGTGTGTGTGTGTGTGTGTGCGTGCGTGTGTTCTCACGTGTGTGTCTGCGAGTCGGTCTGTGTGTGAGTCTGTGTATAAGGGTAAGGATCGCTGTTTGCCCTGCAGTCGGGGCTAATGAGAGCAGCCGAGCATGCTGGGACACACCAACCTCCCACACTGGATCAACAGCAGCGACATTCCCCCACGGACAAAAATAACCCCCGACAAGCCCATTCTTCACTGTGAGGACCCCACAGCAAATCTGCACACAGCCAAACAGCCCCTCCCACAGATACACAACTCAAAACCTAAAACAGCCCCTCCCACAGCTACACAACTCAAAACCTAGAACAGCCCCTTCCACAGATACACAACTCAAAACCAAAAACAGCCCCTTCCACAGATACACAACTCAAAACCCAAAACAGCCCCTCCCACAGATACACACCTCAAAACCTAAAACAGCCCCTCCCACAGATACACAACTCAAAACCTAGAACTGCCCCTTCCACAGATACACAACTCAAAACCTAAAACAGCCCCTTCCACAGATACACAACTCAAAACCTAAAACAGCCCCTTCCACAGATACACAACTCAAAACCTAGAACAGCCCCTTCCACAGATACACAACTCAAAAATTAAAACAGCCCCTCCCACAGATACACAACTCAAAACCTAAAACAGCCCCTCCCACAGATACACAACTCAAAACCTAGAACAGCCCCTCCCACAGATACACAACTCAAAACCTAAAACAGCCCCTTCCACAGATACACAACTCAAAACCTAGAACAGCCCCTTCCACAGATACACAACTCAGAACCTAAAACAGCCCCTCCCACAGATACACAACTCAAAACCTAAAACAGCCCCTCCCACAGATACACAACTCAAAACCTAGAACAGCCCCTCCCACAGATACACAACTCAAAACCTAAAACAGCCCCTTCCACAGATACACAACTCAAAACCTAAAACAGCCCCTTCCACAGATACACGACTCAAAACAGAATAAGATCACCTTGGATACCCAACTCAAAACAGGAATTGCTGGGCTTTAATATAAATGATCATCTGCAATATATATGCGCTGTTTAAACTGATTAACTCCGAACTGGCCTAACAAGGTTATCATCAGTATAGGGTGAAACACTGAGATGACAGTGAACATATAGCTAGACACAATGAAAATAAATGCCAATCCAGTCAACATCCCCACCCTTGGGGATCCAGTGCGCTTCTCTAAGGACTCAAGAAAAAAGACCACCTGGAGCCATCACGCATGAGTCTGTCTTTGGCAGAATCCTCATTGCACCTGTACTGACCAATCAGGCTAAGCCTCAGCCAAGTCAGCCGCAAGCCGATTGGCTCAGTGGCTCAATGACAAGAGCACTAGGTAACTATGACATCAAAGCACTTACCCAGCAGGGCAGGACTGCTGAAGCGGTTGGTAGGCTTGGGTGGAGGCACTGGCGGCTGCTTGGCTGGCGGGGGGGCGGGGACGCTGGCGGAGGTGGAGGGGGCGGAGGTGCCAGGGAGGGGCTGAGGGGCGGGCGCGCTGGCGGGAGGCTCGGGGTTCCCGATCGCGGAGGAGGTCACCGATGAAGACGAGCAGGAGGACGAGGAGGAGCTGCTGCCGGCGGGAACCTTGGGAGGCTCGGGGAGGGAGCCCTGCCGTATCGGGGGCAGGAGGGGCAGTTTGGGGAGGGAGCCCTCCCTCGGCGGGGGGTCGGGGGGGTTCTGCGACCGCGGGGGGAGACGACAACCTGTGGAGCCTGCAGGAGAGAGAGGAGGGCCAGGTCAGCACAGACAGACAGGCAGACAGACAGGCAGACACAGATAGACAGACAGGCAGGCAGACACACACATACACACACACACACAGGCAGACACACACAGGCAGACAGGCAGGCAGACAAAGACAGACAGACAGACAGGCAGACACACAGACAGGCAGACACACACAGACAGACAGGCAGGCAGGCAGGCATACAGGCAGACAGACAGACAGACACACAGGCAGACACACACACACAGACAGACAGACAGGCCCATCCCACACACCTGAGCGTGTCCGCGCTTCGTCCGATGGAAAGCAGCGCGGGAGGGTCGACCTCTGCTCAATCTCTGAGAGGGGGCGTGTCCTCCAGGCCTCCTCCAGGACAGTCTTCTGCCTCAGGTCCATTTCTGAGAGAGGCCTCCATCCGTGGCCAGGCTTCCTGTCCAGCTCTGCTGGAGCCTGGCTCTGCACCGCCTCTCTCCTGTCCTTCCCCTCACGGCTCTCCCTCTCCCTGTCTTTCTCTCTCTCCCTCTCGCCATCTCTCTCCCGTTCTCGCTCCCTCCCTTCTCGATTTCTCTCCTGCTCTCTGTCTCTGTCGTCTCTGTTTTCTTTCTCACGGTCTCTCTCCTCTCTCTTATCCTTCTCTCTGTCCCTCCCCCTCTCTCTGTCTCTCACCTCTCTCTCTCTGTCCCTGTCCCTCCATTCCCTGTCCCGTTCCGGGTCTCTTTCTCTTTCCCTTACTTCTCTGCTATCCCTTTCTCTGTCCCTCTCTCGGTCTCTCTCCTTCTCTCCATCTCTCCCCTCTCTATTATCCCTCTCTCTGTCCTTCCCCCTCTCTCGGTCTCTCACCTCTCTCTCTCTGTCCCTATCCCTCTCTCTGTCTCTCTCCTTCTCCCTGTCTCTGACTCTCTCCCTCTCCTTCTCTCTATCCCTCTCTCTTTCCCTCTCCTTCTCCCTGTCTCTCTCCCTCTCCTTCTCTAGGTCTCTCTCCCTCGCACGATCTTTCTCCTTCTCCCTCTCTCTTTCTCGGTCTCTCTCCTTCTCTCTTTCTCGATCTCGCTCCCTCTCTCTTTCTGTCGCTCTCTCTCTCTCTTTCTCCCTCTCTTTTTCTCTGTCTCTCTCCCTCTCTTTCTCCCTCTCTTTCTCCCTGTCTCTCTCCCTGTCTCGGTCCCTCTCCTCTCTGTTCTCCCTGTCCTCCGTGTCCTCCCTGGCGCTTTTTCGGTCCCTCTCCTCTCCCCTCTCCCTCGCCTCCTTCACCTCCTCCAAGCTGGAGCCCCGGCGCCCGGCCCCCTCTCGGCGGTCTGCGTCCGACGGGATGCGGGTCCTGCGGTCCTCGCCCTGGGGCAGCCAGATGGGCCCCACCCTGCTGTCGGAGTCGGCCCGGAGCCGACCGTTCCTCAGGTGGGGGGCGCGAGGCTGGTCGCCCTCTGTAAGGCACACACGGACGGGACAAGCACAGGCACGGGTTGGGCTCTTAGTCTACCTGCGGATTGATTTTGCAGGTCAAGGCAATCGCTCGCACACCCAAAAGGCTGACCGCACCCTTGTGGCTTTCACAACTGACACGTGACATTCTAGCAACATCTCGATAACCGTTGAGATCGCAGTTTTCAAAGAACGGCAAAGCCAAATTCAAGTTACATGCTGGGGATGGATGCCAGCTTTTCATTATATTTTGGGAGAATTTTTGGGCGCTTAACTTCTGCCAGTTAACATCTGTGGCAGTGGACATTCGGGGGTTGACATCTGCTCTTGCCATCTGGGGAACTCGAACCTTGCATCTGGGCCTGGCGCTTTCTTGGTGGTTGGGGCTGATGTTTCGGTCCTACAGCTCATTCGCCATTATCATCCCCGCCTTTTTGGAATATTTTGCTGTTTTTTGGTTTTAGAATCTTGATCTTGGTTTTATTGGGACTTACTATGGGACAAATAAGTTGTAGTTTCGTCTTTAGACTAGATGCTGAATAATTTGTTGTGATTTAATAAATTTCTTAATTTTAATCTGGTTGCGAATTGTACATTTCGATAAAGGCTGATCCAACAGGTTGCTCTGCCTATCATCAAACTTCGTGATTTAATTGATAATTGATATCTTTAATAATAACGACCAAATTACACCAAAATAATATATTGTATATGTTGGATAAGTGAGAAGTTTTAACTGTTGATGCACTTGTGTTCGGTATTCAGAGAGTCGAATGTTAAAGGAGGGTGTTAGCCATTAAAAGCCGCTGGATTCAGAACATAAACTCACTTCACTCGATCCACACTGTCCCGACAACATCCAAGCACAGGAGAAGTGCTGTTAGGTAAATATTCGGAAAAATAAAAGGGGTGCTTGTGGACCCCGGACCCTTCGGGCACGAATGGCTTTTCATACCAAGGCTGCATTCAGAGCCTTGCCCTCTGCAGACCTCTGAGAAGTGAGTACTGTACCACCAGAGACACTATGGCAGGCCATCCCCAGACCTGATTTACATCATTTTTCATTCTTAAAATTCTCAATTTTTTTTAACTTAAATGTTTAAATTTACATGATTAAGACATTTGAAATAAGGCCAAATTATGCATGTCTGAAGAAAATGTTTGTTGAGTTTGGTTATAACTCAGTTCAGGAAGGCAGCTCAGACCTGTTTGGGTGAATTTCGGGATTACAGTGTAACTTTAGAAATGGGACACCTCCGGCCTGGAGATTACTGCAGGTAACAGCAGGGTATTGTGTACACAGCATGCAGTACTGAGATCGCGACGAATGCCTGCTTTCCCCGCATTCTTTCCTAGAAATGTTCACTGCTTAAAGTCGACATTTTTTAAAGGGACTACGAAGACAAGACTACACAATGTTCAGAAACTCCTCTATATTTTTTACTATGAAGCGGAAACTTGGAAAATTATTATTCTATAAATGGCAACATATATGAACTTGTTTGATTAAAAGTATACTAAAATAATGTTAAATTAACTTTATAATAAAAATAATAAAAAATTAACTTTTTAAAAAGTTCTTCAGGGAATATTATAACCTAACTGAAGACATTTTTTCCTTCCAAATGCGAATACATCAACATTGCATTGACTTTTTGGTGCTTATTAACGTGACCTAATGCTAACAGGATAATATGACTTCCTGTTTGTCCTCAAAATGACTTCCTGTTTGCTATTTTCTCCCCAGTGACCTACCATTTTCTGGGACCTCCTTCAGCAGTCCTTTGTCAATCAGCTCCTGCCTGGGCTTTCTCACTGATATCCTTCTCTCCAGAGCTGAAAGAAACGGAATGTAAAAAGGAAGTTCAGTGCATTACTTGCTTTCTTTCCGGACACCTTGCTTTCCGATTTTTGATTGGGTACAACGGTAGTGCCTCAACAAGGAGCTGTACCTGTAACTTCTGGTCTATAGTCCTAGTTTTTACAGACAGGAAAAACCTTTTAATTTCAAGTGAGAGGCTATAATATTCAACTCTGGAAGCTACAAAATCCAACAAGTAAAATCAGTGGCATTAACTCATACATCTCAAACTCATTTTTGAAAGGAGCTTAACATTGTGCATATTGAGGCAGCACAGCAGTTCAGGCACCTTCTGACGTTTCCTGGAACTTCTCGCTGGTCTTCTTCTTCTTCCACTTCCAGGGCTTGAAGAGATTGCCGAAGAGCTTGCCCTTGCGCTTGTTAGGGGGGGTGCTTCGCTCCGAACTGCCCCCCACACTCCCCGTCCTGCTGCGTGGTTCGTCCACTTCATCATCTGGAGGTAGGAAGCAGGGGGGCATAGAGAAGGGGGGGAGGGCAGAGGAAATTGCTTGATCAACCAATCAAAATTCTACAGTGTCATTAACAATCAGCCACACACACAGTGCTTCAGAGAGGACTTTTTCCTGAGCAAACAAAACCAAGAATGAGAGGGTGAAAAACAATGAGCAACTTTATCATTTCAAATAAAAGGGTAGACGTGTCTTGAGTGTAAGTAATGTGGAGCCCAGAAATGCCATCACGCTCAAAAGCAATAAACTAAAGACAAGTCTGGCAGTACATAAACTGTCAGTCTCGCACAATACATTTCAAAGAAAAAGTGGTTTATCTGAGGCAGTATGTTCCCTCTTTGCAGTGAAGGGACTACTAATCACCTTATTTGTATGAAGTTGTTGCCTGAGGGACTTTTATCATATTTATCATTTTCCCATACACGACACTGGACCACCATGGCAAACAAACGGACACAGACGTCTACAGCAGGCAGTGCACGAAGAACCAGAGATGTTAACCTTCATTTGGAATTGCCTTCCACTATTTTTGACGTGCATCTACACGAAAGAACGAAGGAATGATACAAGAAATTAATCAATGAAAGGGGACTATAGTACAAACACAGGAAATTATTCCTTCTTTAAAATGACTCAAAGTGTTGAGATTGACTGTCATTCTCCAAGACTACCTGGACATTTCTGGCACGTGTAAGATGGGGTTTTTGACTGAAACTACAATATTACTGGAGTTGTTCACCATCCAGTCTGAAAGCCACCAGCTGCTGTTTAACCCAATGCTCTCAAAAGCAATCTACACTGAGACACAGAATAATATACTTCCCCTAGTGACTATGAGCCTAGCTCACACAAAGCCACTTCAGGCTCCTTTGAGGGAGGGCCTTGTCCTCACCACACCACACGCCCTCTCATGAATCACTGAAAAAAACATAAGCGCCTACTCACCTTTACACAATTTCAATATCCTTGAAAATACACTGAAATAGCTATGAACAATATATATACTGCTAAAGATATTGCAATATATTACACTGCTATTAAATATATTTTACAGAAAGTCCACATATTTACAATGTATTTCAGTATATTTCCATGTAATCACAATTCAATTCAGATCACTAAGGAAATATATTGAAATTCACATTTTTAATTGAGGTGTTTTAGAGAGCAGGGCTGTTCTTAGTCATTCAGGCATTAATCCTGCTGAAGACCATCAGGCACTCCATTGGCCAACATGCGCAAACAATGAAGCCACTGAAACTGTCATTGTACAAAACACAAATCCCGAAACAAAACGCGAGACGGCAGATACTGACACTGTGACTCATCACTGAATGGAATGGCATCACCAGCAGCTGTTTGGAGGTGGGTGATGAGTCATGTTGAGTGAAGCAGGAGTACCCGGACAATGCCAATAGCCCACAGGCCACCATATGATTTCTATTCACTGGGGGGCATTACATTACAGGATGTATTTGCTTAATCTTTACTCAGAACTTAAATATCCTATTTTTACATCCACTTTCAGTAAGGAACAATGTCTGGGAGGATCAAAGGGTAAGAACATATCCCAATTTCTGTGGTATTTTAAGTCTTGGGTATAGCTCAGCTGGGAAGTAAACTCACAACCTGTCAGCAAACACCATCAACTGTGTTGAAACTGCATACACTTTGCAGAGCCAAAATCAGGTGTGCCTTATTAGAGTTGAAATGAAAACACAGGATGGTAGATCTCCAGGAACTGGTTTGGGCAACCCTGTCAGAAGACATTCCATTTAGCCACTGTCAAAACACCAAAGCCTCATATTACATGCTCCCAGGGTCAGGGATACAGCGGGGGAGGGGTGTAAGAGGTGAGCTCCAGCACTGTAAGGGAGGCAGCGCCATCCCTTGGCTGGGAGGAGAAAGGGCAGAGAGACCACTGGACTAGATCTGGAATTCTTATTCCCCCAGACACACTACACAATAATAACCTTTAACACAGCAGAAATACACCTCTGCACTGCACTGAAGACTAATAGTACTACTACTAATCCCTGAAACTCTGCTAAATAATAATCTGTAGACTTTTTTGTTGATTCTCTGCTTCATGTACTTCAAATGTGATCTAATGTGTGTGTATGTATCATGCCTGTATAATGGTAAGAGGGAGTGCTTTCAGAAGCAGTAGCTGGATCAATCATTCATAACTTCATTCATTGGATGGTGCGTGGAACTTTCTGAATGGTACTCTGGTGGGTGATGGGCAGACATTTCTAAAAAAAACCCTGCCACATGTCCTTTTCATCAACAATGAGGTCACGGGTATTACAGAGGACACGAGAGAGAGAGAGAGGGAGGGAGAGAGAGAGAGAGAGAGCTCAGGAGATTCAGTTTTTATTTCTGCTCATGATGACAAGAAGGGAGGGAGGGAGTGAACGAGTGAGAAAAAGAAAGGAAAGAACTGGTTTGGAGGCAAGATGGGGCAAGTAGCATACGGTGAATAAATCCCAGGAAAATGGGCGCGCCAATATCCCTCCAGCAGGAAATGGCGGATACATCTGCTCCAGGAACAGGCTTTCTGGAGGGACCAGTTTCACTTTACTAGTTCTGAAAAGCAGTGGGACTGCCGTGACAGAGTCCATTTCATAATGCCCAGAACTACGAATGTGAAGCATTACTGCCACTGCCACAAAACAGATAGCTAACATTATACAACGGTTCATTCCGGTTAAGTAATTTTTAGTTGATCAAGAGACAATCCGCGAGTGCTCATCGGGATGGAAAGTACGCCGTCCGCCAAGTTACGGCTTGGTGGGGCGGCATGCCCCATACCTACAGCATACAGCACCGAGAGTTCGACTTTTCAGGGTTTCATGAATAAATAACCACAATGACCACTCTCAGCTCTTAAGATCATTAACATCTGGACCTTCTGAACTCATGTAAGCAATCAAAGAATCTTTCTCCTGCCAATTTTGTCATCACAAATGCTTCAGTCATTGGACATTTACATGTAGCTACATCTTCTGCCATTCTGTCGATAACAATCTGACCAAAATGACCGGATAACTGCAGGACACAGGCAAAATGGACATATAAAGAAGTATACATGTGATGCCATTTCAGCCAATAGAACATGTTTTTAAAAACAGAGCGGTCGCCATCTTTGTCTTGTGTGTAAGCTAGCTTGCTTGCTAACTAATACTGTAATTACCAAGAAATTTTAACTATTGGTTTTACAGCTGTATAATCTTTGTGAGGAAACTCCTATTTCTGAAATGCATTCTCTTCATCATTTCACATGCACATATTTTTTCATTACTAAGGATGGGTATCCTTACTACACTTTAGACAATTTTGCTTTTGATATTTTGACTGAGTTTAACATCAGCTAGCTTGCCAATGGTACCTGCTGTCGACAATGTAAGTGTAACGTTAGTGAATTGAGGCACTGAAATCTGTGTTGCAATTTGGTCCAGGAGGTACCAGTAGTATGATTTTTTATTAATGGAATCCTGAAGGAGCCATATCTGTTAGAGGAACAGAATAAATGACAAACGAATAATGCTGTCTCAATCATTACTTGACAAATAGTTAATAGGCTATTAGAATGGTTGTAAAAAGCATTATCGCACTCGAGGTTGTGCTGTTATACTGTATATCAGCACGGCTGTGATTGCCTTTGGCAGTAGGCCAGCGGCCTCGTGCCTACGACCGTACAACATACAGTACAACAGACAGCACTCCCTTATAAGTGAACTCAAGCCCTGGATTGCCCAGAGCTACTGACCAGCATGCGTACCATATAGGCTACTCCCCAATGAGCCTTCACCACCATTTCTGAATATTTTCACGGAATATATCATCAAAATGTTCTTCTCTTCCGATTCATACCTGAATCTATGCACACCACAAGCAGTGCAGCATCAAGACATGCCCCGCCTTTCACGTTTGTCACCAGTTTCGCAACATCCTGACAGCCAGTTTAGATCAGGCCTCAGTGTCTTTCACAATCTTTGGCCATTACACGTTTACGATTTAACAGTGCGATTTCACATCCGACCGCAGTCTCAGAGCAACGGCTTTCTATTCTATTTAGGGCTTTCTGAAAGATGCAGGTCAGTTTCTGTAGTTTTCCACAGCCTAAAAAAAAAAACTGGCTGTGGGTACTTTAGTTTGGGACAAGAAAAACAAGGAACTCAGAAGCTCTCATATTCAGTCAGAGACTGACTCAGGTGGAAACCGCACATTAGCCAAGACGACTCGACTCTCCATCCAGAAACGCAGCTAAAGAAAGCAAAGCATCAGACAGCGGACGTAAATGTGAAAAACCACGTTTTCCATGTGGAAAAGCACAAAGGAACGCGCGCCATTTTAGAGCATTCATATCATAGGTCCAAGTTCCAAGTTTCAAGTATTTGTTGTCACAGTTCACAGAAGCATAAAAGCGAGTGACATTCTTGAGTGAAGCACTGCTCAGGAATACATTAGCAGCAAAATAAAATGAACTGCAAGAAAAAACATCAGGATTAAACATTAACATGATGCAGTACTTGAAATCAACAGTGTCCCTGTCAATTGATGCTGGTAATTGGTACATAAAAGTTCAAGAATCAGAATTAATCTGCAGAATATTAATTTATGTAGCTCCCTTCAAGAGGTGCTTTAACAAACAAAACATCAAAGATAAAACATGAAAATTTCTATGCATGGAATGTTCAGTGCCTGCAGGTTTTTAAAGTGCAAGGATGTAGACTGCAAATATGAAAAATAAAAACAAAAAGTATAAAAAATTAAGGCGTGCCATTGCAGAGGGACAATGTGCAGTTTAGGTGTAGAAGGCCCAGGGTGTTTGTAGTATTCAGGCCACAGGCTTGTGTGTTGGACGTCATCTTCAGCAGTACAGCTAATTACACACATCACTGTGGGGCTGCTGTTTGCTGGCCACAGTCTGCACTGGTCACGTTTATACAATCTTGTTCTGATACTAAAATGCGCCAACATTGAAATTACCCAAATACTTAAACAAGACTAGCCACCCCAGCAGCCGGCCCCCCCCCATGAACGCAATGTTCTAATTAAGAGACAGAGAGCACTGCTTCGGATAGCTGGGGCAAAAACAACGTTACCCAGGGGGCATGGAAAACTGGAGCACACGTCACGCCCGGGTAGCGCAGACTGCAGGTACATGACCCAACAGGAGTCAATGCTGAGGGCAGAGTAGGCATCATTAGTTCTCCTGATGGACAGTGTTCTCTCCGTAAAACACACACACTGTCCCAACGAGCAATTGGGCGTGTCCCAGGAATCCTGCATTATAGTGAAGAGCACAATTCCACTCAATAAAACACGTTCACAAAACCATGAACACCATAAACGGCACAGACCATAAAAAAAGATATGAGAACTTAAAGAACAGGTAAACTGATTTATAAATACTAGCGATGTGGAGAGCCAACACTATCTGTAGGCTATATGTTCAACCAATTACACTATCTGTATTCAGATTGCACTGCAAACTATTAAATTCATCAGTCAAAGTGCAAAGAAATGCTTTAGCTAATTCAGTGAAATACATTCAAGAAATAGGCTACATTCTTTGTTTTGTAATCACTTTCTCTGCTAATCCAATCTTCTGAATATCCTCCAAATATCACTGTAAACGTCTACAATGCATCCGCCATTTCTTAATTGGGGTTCGGATATAACTGTTCTGTCAAAAGATTACAAAGCAATACATTCACAGTGTGCTTTAGGGTTCATTAGACTATACTCAAGTTTCAGTTGAATCAGAACTTTTAATACATCAAAGTCACTGTTGCTCAGCTTGATGGATAGAAAAAGAGAGGTGGATAAAGGATTATGGTCAAAAAACAGCTTTCATAACTGATCAATGATTAGTGAATCAGACCAACATGGCTCCCAACATTACGAAATATTAACTGATTTCTGAAAGAGCAGCAAGAGGGTGACTTAATCACACATCCACAAAATCCACTAGTCAACAACATACTGCTTCCTTAAAGCATAATATATAGTTGATTATTTCTCTATCAGCAAGAGTGATTAGTCAGGCCTGTCATCAATGTCATCGGTAATCACCTGACCAAGCTCTCCTGGCCATCTATATTCAGGCACAGACATTTAACAGACTGGTCTAAACCTCCATTACAGTATCCCGACTTCACCAACACAGAGCATTTGCAAAGTGCACTGAGGTTCTTCCACGTGGACTTCTACATCTTTGTCTGTCACAGACTGGGGAATTTCACCTGAACCAAACGAGAATATTGCTGCTGCTTTCACTAGTCAGGCACAGAAACACAGTAGAACCGCAACCAAGATGGCAGACAAACTCCAAATCTATTTGCAGTTCAGCCCAACACTGTTCCAGCTCATTAAATAGCCTGCGGGTTTCCTGTGTGTGATTAGGAAGGAACAGCAAAGCAGGCAGTCTCTCTGGTGACAAGCAGTGGCTGGTATGAACCCTCTAGAAAATTCTATATCTACGTCAGTCCTGCCCTGGCGATGGCTGGAGTAGGGTCGGTATGGAAGCCACGCGAGAGTGACGAGGCGGCTGTGGAAAATGCCGGTCTAACAGCTGCTCCTGACACTTACTGATAATGCCGGCTGAGGGGGCGGGAGCTTGGGGGCGGAGACAGCCGCTCTTTGCCACGGTAGTGGGTGTTAGCGTGGGAGTCGTAGGTGCAGACGCACGGCCGACGCTGGACGCGGGGCCGGCCGAACGCTGCGCAAAGACGGCCGACGCTGCGCTCACACGTGCTAACGGCCCGACGCTGCGCTCACGAGCGTGCTAACGGCCCGACGCACTGCAGCCGACGCTGCGCTAGACGTGCACGCCGACGCTGCGCCAGACGTGCTAACGGCCCGACGCTGCGCTCAGACGTGCTAACGGCCCGACGCTGCGCGCAGACGTGCTAACGGCCCGACGCTGCGCGCAGACGTGCTAACGGCCCGACGCTGCGCGCAGACGTGCTAACGGCCCGACGCTGCGCGCAGACGTGCTAACGGCCCGACGCTGCGCGCCAAGCGTGCTAACGGCCCGACACTGCGCGCTGCACGCGACGCTGCGCTCAAACGGCCCGACGCTGCGCTCACACGTGCTAACGGCCCGACGCTGCGCTCACACGTGCTAACGGCCAGATGCGCGCCCGGGGAGCCATGGCGACCGCATTATATCGCCGTTATCAATAATGCACGCTGACATTTATACAACGGCCCCTGCCCGGAACCCAACTGCCAGCGTCGGTGCGACGACCCACGTGCTGGGGTACACCCTCTCACGCGCGTGAAACGCAGTTATATTCATAAAACATTACTTATTATGTGTACAACAACAAACGCAGCTCCGCCTCACTAAAATCAACCTGGGCTTCTGTCTGTCAATTACTGCAGTGCACACACAGTGTTTTAAGCACTGATAAAAACATGCAGAAAAAGAAAAAGGAAAAGAGGAGCCACACCGTACAGGTAAATAAATGAAAAATATACACAATATTACAATATTCAAACACACTATAAATGCTACACACAGTACAGTCGCATCAGACTATTATGTCAGCCCCATAGAGACAGGTATAGTACATCTTGCATCATCGCTTGACCCTTGACCCCACTGTATCACGACCTGACCCCTGACCTGTCACACCCACTCAGACCCCATGACCCCACGAGCCCAGAGCCCTACCCACTGCACTAGTGGAGTCACACACAAGGACGTTCACGGACGGTACTGGAATTGTCACGGATCAATCATTAAAAACTTGATAAACACACACATGCACTGCTGTGCACACAAGAACTCGTTTGTAAGCAAGCAAGAGATAGAGCGGAACGTGAGAGTCGACAATCGGAAAAGAGGGAACAGTTGGCAATTGTGCAATCTCCACATTCCACCAACACACGTATGCCTGCACACCTGCCTGTGTCGACCCTTCTTTTCATTCTTTTTCTCACACACACACACATACACACATATACACACACATGCACACACACACACAGACACACACACACACGCACACACACACACACACACTCACATGCGCGTACACACACACTTCACACGCTGTAGTGACTTGCGGGGACTCCGCTACAGAACTCACCGGAGTTGGGGACAGGCTCCTGGGCAACAGGATCACTGGCAGTCTGTCCCATACTACAGGTCCTGCCCCACTGGCCTGTCCTCCCCTGCCTGGGCAGGGAGAGTCGGGGGTGGGGGCGGGGGGGGGGTGCGGCGGTAAAAATGGACCTGCTCTTCTCCCGATAGCCGTCCGCGCTAGCGCTTCAGTAACTGTAGCCCCCGTCTCCTGCGTGCATGCGCCTCTATCCTTCTCCCCAACTCACTCACTCACTCACTCTTTGGTCCCTCCTTCGACTTCTTGTGCTGTGCCCTTTCCTTCCCTCACTCTTTTCCCTCCCTCTCTCCCTTCTTCTTGCTGTCCCTCTACTTCCCTCCCCTTCTCGCGCTCTCTCTCCCCTCCCTTCATAAATAAGGTAGCATGGCCGCATTCACGGGTGGCTGCTCCTCATGCCTGAGCACGGCTGCCTGGCTGGGGGAGGGGCGGGGTCAGAGCAGCTGAGAGGTATTTTTGCGGGGCGTCATCACCCCCCCCCCCCCCACAATGTCATGCGACGTGCCCCGACAGGCAGGAATCGCCAGGGGAGAAGCGCAAAGTAACACAGGAAACTCGCAGGCGGGGCCAAGCCTCAGAGAAGAGGAAGTGATGTCACGGAGGTGTCCACTGACACGCGTATGCAGCAGGCTTTTGTGCATGCGTTACGTGATATTTGCGCGTTTTATTACACGTGAGCCGACGCACTGGGTAGCACACCCGATACTCTGCGGTTAGGACGAGGCATGCCACGCTGTCTAGTTAATTTTTAACCGCTTCTAAGAATGAAAGGCAGAAAAAAAAATGTTTTAACCACTTCTCAGAATGAAAGAAACACAGACACGGTCACGGTTCTTGGCTATTGGCTGAATAACAATCGCGTCACGGTGATGACGACTGATACAAAACGCTGTTGACGGCGAATTAGCAGTGAGGGAGAGGCAGGACGGGAGACACCGTGCACAAAGAAAGTCCCCCGCCTGGCCTCCAAGACTTTCCAATCCACGCCCCAGCTAATGCTGAAAATTCACAGTGCTTCATTAATGCCGCAATAACGTTGCCATCTTCCAGCTACAGAGGAACAGAGAACCAGTCATCCACTATGAGGACCGCGATTAGACGCTATGATAAGAGGACGCGGACTCCCAGCTGTGCACACGCTACTGCGTGCGCATTGCAGGAATACCTGCGCAGAGAGTGAACAGGAAACGGGAAGAACGAGGTGAAGCTGCATTCTGGCTGATTGCACGTCCACCTTAATACCAGCACTGTTCACACAGACCCAAACCGAGCCTGGGGCACACTGGGTAACTGGAATCCGGTTCTCAGGTGACACCCAGGAGCATCCTGAGACAGCAGCTGCTCTAGCACCCTCTGGAGGTCAGAGCAAGGCATAGCACCACAGCTGAAGACAGCTGGCAAGGGCTGGAATTCCTGGAATGTGTGGCTTTGCAACAGCTTGTTGGCCAGAGAAACATCAATGGAGCTCTTCCTCCCAGGGATTCACAGTTTAACCTTACCCACAACATGAATCCTTCTGGGAGGATGCAGGCTGTGGTCTTATCCGGAATCAGTCAGCAACTACATAATTCAGTCTACCTGAGCTTAAAGCGTCTCGCCAGGTAGACAAGTGCAGCCAATTGTGGCCACTCCTGGTGGAAGACTCAGTGAGCAGCGCTGGAGCAGCAGTTTGACTGATCGGGCGGAATGAGGATGAGTACGAGGAGGGGTACGGATATCTGATCTCTCCCGACGAGACTGAAATCACTGGCAGAAACACAAGCAGTAGGGTCTTGGGGTCAGTGCTAATATGGAGCCAGTCTGTGCACCTGCAGGCATGTTGGCATAGAAGGCTCACGTCTGGCAACCCCACAGCACACAGGGCCTCCTTCATACTTCAGTGTTCCTCTTAAAGCAGTAACACAGAAACAATGCTACTGTCTATGTGTCATTCTTCATGTATACCTCCATAAACAGGGGCTTTCAGCCTTGTTTGATCCTCGGACCCTCACCCAGGCTCAATGGCATCAAGGGGACCCCCGTCATAAGTTAAAAATGGCTATATTTAAAAAAAAAGGTTCTGTATTTTGAAATATTTTCCCAAATCTATAGAAAGTCATTGCAAATCAAGTCTGGCCAGAGACAGTACCTTCAAGGACCCTCCAAGGGTCAGTGGACCCCTTGTTAAAAACCCAGACTGCATAAGAACACAAAGTGATCACACAGATATTGGCTGAATGCGTAACAACAACAACAACATAATAGCAAAAACACAATATGGGAGTTTTTTTTTGCCAAACTGACATCCAAGTAGCAGAGCATGACAGTCCAGTGTCGATAACAGAGCAGACGTTTCATATGCATGCAGCGAGCGACTCAAGGTGAAAAATTAGCAGCTGCCAAATATGTAAAGGTACAATTATTCCAAATGCACTATGAAATTCAAACGCTTCACATGAGATCACGTGATCAGAGAAGAGTGTCACAGATGAGGTTTAAATAATGAATTTCCTGCCAATCTATGTGGGTGCTGCAGACACACAGGTACAGAACTGGGGTAAGAGGACACGTCATTTACCTTTAGTCTCCATGACGATGTCAGAACCCCAGGGACTAGCAGGTCCTAGGAAGGATGGAGAGGGAAAGAGACTTGTGATTTTCTTTTACATGCTCACTTTTTTATTTCACAGCTGTAAAAAATAGCAAAACATGGAAAATATGGAAAGACACAAAGAAAAAAAATTGATAAACATTAAAACCTGTTTACAAAAGACAATCAAAAACCTACGTTGTCCAGATATGAAAATAAAATTTTAAATAAAAAGTTTTTACTAATCAAATCCTAAACTGGGTCAGAAGACTTTTCTCTACTTAAGAAAATTATGTCATAAAATTCATTTTAGGGCAACTAAAGCCTTTAAAACCTCTGAAGTGTACTTTTGAAAGTGCCTTCTATTGACAGACTGGGTGTGTGCACTCCACCACACCCAAGATGGGTTCACAGGCAATGGCGTTCATTTTAGAAGCAATGCAGAGCAACCACTGGTGAGTCACCTAATAACCACGGCAACACAAAGGCACTTCGGCTTGTGATTGGACAAAAGAGGGGAGGGCGTGGGACATAACCAGGAAACGGGAAGGGTGAAGGCAGCCACCTGCGTGGACTTTGGACATGTAGCAACGGTGCAAAGTCCTGAGCCCTGTGGGCACACGCGCGCGTGTGTGTGTTTTTGTGTGTGCGTGCGTGCGTGCGTGTGTGTGCATTTGTGTATTTCAGTAAGTCAGCGCAGCTGGGTGCTGGAAAGCTTGAAGAGGATCAAAAACATGGACTCAAGGTAACAGAAAACCTGCTGACTTATGCAGCTTCCCCAGACAAACCCCAAGGCTACAGGGCACTATGTAGTGACTGAGAAAGAGATTGTAACTGACCCCTGGGGCGTCATTAGCCCTGAAACGTTTTCCTCTAAACCCACGCATCTGCCAACAGTTTTAACTCCAAATGCTCAAAGCCCTCCACTGCTTTCTTCTCCTGCCCAGAGAGAGGTGAAAGCAAATCAGCTCCAAAACCCAAATACACAGACAACCTTTCCCCTCGTGTTCAGCAAGCATCTCTGGCTAAGATGAATTTTTTTTAATTGAACCTTTTCCAGTGCAAGGAGATGGAGAAAGGCTGTAGTGTGATGTGCTGGATCCCCACTAAACAAGGGTCCACACATGTACTCCTGCTTTACAGAGTGAGTGGTTTTAAAAGACCTCTCTAGCAGAAACAATGGCCATTTTACCACAGATGGCTTGACAGACAACAGGGACATCATTCATCTGGACTGGTGCACTCACACTCAGTCTACCTCAGTCATTACGTCTGTGTAATCAGGTCACAAGGCAGGGCACACGGCTCCCGTGTCCCACAGAAACCAGAGATGACTCTTCAAGTGTTAGACCCAATGTCATAAAGGTGGCTTCTGAAAGGGTCCCAATCAGCCTGTGAGCGAGAACGCGGGGCGGAGCACAGCGCCGTGTGGATCGGACTGCCCCCTGGAGCTCAGCCAGGAGCGGGTCACGCCCGCGAGGCTCTGCCCCGCTTCAACCCGCGCAACGAGTCACCTGACCGCAGTAAGAACACAAGCAACACCGAGGCTCCAGGAAACCGGTTGCACAGGTTTTTTTGGATGCAGGCTGATTTTTTCGTAGTTTTGCACACCCTCATCAGCGACAAGTATAACGACAAACAAGATGGAGAAGAAAAAAAGAAAAAAAAAACGGAAAAACTACAAAGCAGACGACAGAGCCAGGCACCTCTGAGGCGGCTGGAGGGCACCCTTGATCAAGATGCCAAACCTGTGTTAGTTCACCCTGAAACATCCCAACTGTATGAGCAACGCTTCCCAACTGTTAAAGCAGTGGTATTCGGTGCAGTGGCGTGCTCTGGGGTCTTGTATAATGCCAGCCCGGCTGCGCTTGGAAGCCCTAGCGGGCGGCACACGGTTGGCACAGGTCACCTATGGCCGTGCGGGGGTCTGCAGCCAGCCTGTGACAGCCGGGCATGAGATGCACTCCCACGATGCTACGACCGCCCAACTCATCGGGTAGTCTGCAGATTCGAAAGCAGCCCGCTCTCACGAGGAGAAAAGCCGCGTTCGCCTGCATGCTTTCAGACTGAAGGAGGATGTAGCAGTGATGGATCAGGCCCAGAAATAAGACTAGGCATTACATATTGGGATGAAAAAAAACAAGGTGATAAAAATTTGGGGGGAAAAACAGGATTAGATGACACACCGGATAAGGGCAAATTCACCAATTTATAGCTACTGAAGAAAAGAATGCCAGCTTCAGACAATAACAGTCAACTATTGCATCCCATAGATCAAAGAGGGTCAAATTTAATGACACCTCTTCCCTGTCTCACAAAGACTGGTTATCAGCCAAACCAGCACATAGAAATATACATGTGGTATAATAATCAACACACATGCGAAAGCACACATAAACATGAGGAGACAGCGTGAACCCTTCATGATTCGAAGCCGTACAGAGCAGCAGACTGAAGGCTGTGGCAAATTAGAGAGGACAAGAAATTCCTTTGTATTGCTGGACTCTGGGACTCTGGGAAATGGAGTTCAAATGTAGAGCGGCCAACATGTACCAGTATTCAGCACAGGGCACCGTGCTGTGGAGAGCATGTCAGGACCTGCTGAGGAAAGCCAAGAATGCAAGAATGCACAGGGAGGGCACCTTGCCTTACAGTAAGAGTAATCAAATCAAATAATCAAAAGCATCCCATCCAAGAAATTCACTAACACACTTTTCACACCACAGGTGCTCTATTGATACACTCATGAAAACATGTAGCTCCAGAGTTTTCCCCACTACAAATTAGTTAAAAAAAAAATTTAATCCAATTTCTGATTGATGGATAAGTGAGTCTTTGTACTGTTGAACACCGCGTATAGAAATGCTTGACATTCAGAAAATGTAGCCCTTTGTTGTTTGAATTTGCCAAGTCTGCAAATTTCAGGGTTAACCTTGAGAATCCTGTTGTAGAGGGGAAAATGGGGGAATAACATTTTAATGCTAACTCAACAGATATGTTTGCAAGCCAGCGGAAAACACTACCTGAAGCATTTCAAACACACGTCATTCAGATTTCCACATTTTCTCAACTTGCAGTTTAGGTTATGTGCTGTGTGCATGTCAAAAACCACATGCACAATATAGAGTAAATCAACTTCCATCAAGAAAACTATGGATTTACTCTGGATGCCAAACACAGGAATGTGGTTAGGAGTCTCTGCCCTTAGGAATAGAAGAAGTGATTTGATCGGCTTGGCTCGGTGCACAATCAAATACCATTGTAGTTTTACTTACTGATACAGTCATTATCCATATTTAACCTCATATGTTCTACTTTTGGAGCTTTGTACTTTCCCAGAGAACTTTGGTACTCATTAAGGGACAACCACAAAGTCTTGGCTTTCAAACCATTAGCCCAGGGGGCTCCCAGTGGTCTTTGAGGGCTACAGGGTCTTTTATTTTAGTTGCTAGGCAACACTTAATTGATGAATTCAACCAGCAGATAATACAGATAGCCTACCTCACATGGTGCATTAGGACTGAATATGATGCTTAGTTTAAGTCATAAACAAAAACCAGCTGACCTTAAGTTTTTTGAGGACCACGGTTCAGGTCCCCAGTCTTATAATTAGTCAGCTCTCTATATTGGCCATTTTAAACGGTAGAAAACATTTAAGGATGATTCAACATACGAAAACGAGGAATAACTACATGCAGCACGCTAGACTGAGTACATTATCTTAAGGCCTATATTAGCGAGAGCTGACAAGTGCGTGTTACAATGAGCTAGCGACTGGCCACTGATTCCACAACGAGGAAACCGTATGTTATAATGGTAGTACAATCGCTCACATATTCCCATCACCCGCATAACGTTACAGTAGTGCTTTAGTTTACAAGTGTAAATAAAACTATAATGTTACAATTAGTTTTTAGCATCTGGCACGCGGAATTATAACGTTTTGCTTTTAATTCAAACCTGGTTTATCCAGGATTACAAGTATGTTGAAACTACAACAACTGTCATAAACATCATAAAGGATTTGGTGGGACAAATTATGGAGGTTTAGCATAAACTGTGCCAGAGACCAGTTTCGGTTGAGGCCGAGCGAAAGTCTACCTGCACAGTGCAATGTGATCGAGATCCGTACACGTTTAAATCTCGAAATGTAAAACCAATTTGAACTACAATGACATTAACTGAATCAGGGGTGCTAACACCGGCATTTAAATTCACTTTTCCCATCACTCCCAAGAACCATACCAATCAAAATGATAAGTGATTACTATCCCGCTTGTAGTTGCATGGCATTGTTCGATAGCTGTACTCACGCCACTCCAAAAGGAAAACACAATAACCATTCGAAACAATTCTCACCTTCCTCGCTGATTTATAAGTCTTGCTTCCTTTCCTTTGATTGTGGTTTAGGTGATCCAAATCGTTAGGAAACTTTCAGCAGAAACTTTTCTCTCCGGCATATGAGCTGCTAGAAACGTTCTCACTTCATAACTTCCAGGGAGGCGACAAAGTAATTACCTGTAGTTCAGGCGAAGTGCTCACCTTCCAGACGGATACCCTACTTCTGACCTAAAAGACTTCAGGAACCATCAACCTTTGCAAACAAAGCACATGCGCATTAAATTCGGACGATACGTGAGTGACGAGTTTTCGCAGTTGATCAATGTTCCGATTTAATATGATACATTCCAAATTTTGCCTAAATTATAACTTTCTCCCCTGACAATCCAATAAAAATTTTTAAAGGTATGGAAATTGTGACAAAGTCTGTTTGTTTATTTATTTTTTTATTTTTTATTTATGTATTTATTTTTTTATTTTTTACATTTTTTGTACTTTTGAATTTTGATGTTGTTTATGTTCTCTACTTGAGGATTCTATTCAATACTGTATTGAAATATATCCTATACGTATTTAAAATGTAATTCATGAAGTTTAAATAAAGTTGGAAAAAAGATTTAATATGATGCTACAATAAATAAATAAATAAATAAATGAGATCAAGATTTTTTTTTTTTTTTTTTTTTTGGTTTACTTTATCTGGTGTTATACAAAACAATAAAATAAAGCTGGGAACGTTTGTAACGTTTGTGGGCCTACCGTATTTAATGACAAGGACTGACCACCTCCTCCACAAAATTGGTTGATGAGCCCACAGCTGAATGTCCAGCAATCTCTTGAAGCACTTCCACTTTCAGTGAGGGTGTCACTGGGACCCAGACTCATATCTCTTTCATATGTGTTGCCCAGCATATTCTCAGTCTGTGGTAATGGACTGATTATTAAAACAGAGGTCTGAGAACAGTGTAAATATGGGATGAGTATTTTAATGTTTAACTCACAGGAATGACCTTCACCTCAGCAGGAATATCCTATGAAGTAAGGAATCAAATCCAGAGATCAACTTAGCTTGAGACACTGGATATCCGTATAGGTATTCGTGAACTATAATATATATATATATATATATATATATATATATATATATTATATTTCACAATATATTTGTTAGCATTATCTATATTGCAACAAACATTTTAAACCATCATGGGCCAAATTAGATCAATACTTGAAGAAGATATTATCCGATGAAGTCATGGAATTGTTGGTTGGCCATTTTGAAAACCGCTATCACAAGAGTTCTACGTAACATCTGCGGTATTCCGAGGGCTAAAATGTTTGCTTAGTCTTTGTTCTACCTTTGTGAGAAATTGTGTGCTTGTATGAAACATTATTATTAAATTATACGCAGATTTCCTGCACCTGCTGACTCCTCAGGCAAATGAGTGTTTAGACGTGCTCTCATGGAATTCCCATGCAATTCCATAAATTGAACTAAAATATCTTGAGCAGGGGTGTCCAGTCTTATCCAAAAAGGGCAGATGTGGGTGTAGGTTTTTCTTTAAGCCCAGCCCTTCGACACCTAATTAAACTAATGAACTTAACATGGTTTAATTAAGAATCTTTCCAGATATGGTTTGGCATCCCTGCTTTTGAAAACCTAGATATTCATGCAGCTATTTTTAAAAAATGTTTTTGTCCTCTATTTAAAAAATAATAATAATAGAAAATCTGGCATATTTTTTATATTGTTTACAGCACAATGAGCATTCTAAGCCATATTGTGCCCAAATAGACCAAGATTTGACCAGGTTATGCACCATTCAACTGATTTAATGAAATTGTATGGAATCTGGATTAAATCTGCAATGTCCCAATAGATTAAAATTTGCATTGGTACTTGTTCTACCTGTTTGCAATATTTGTGTTGCTGTGCTGTATAACCACTTGTTGTAATATCACTCAATCTCACAACTGCAGTGCTACCTTGTTTGGCCACAGGGTAGCACTAGAGCACTGCTAACAAGGAGGAAAATCACTAAAATGTTCACAGAGATCACAAATTCAGTAGTTCCAAACAAGATGGTTATGGAGGATTCGCAAGAAGGACATGTTTAAATCTCAAATGAAATGCTAATTAAGCTGCTGCATTCTAAAATTCTATTTACAGTAGTCCAATGCATTACAACTGTAGGGACACAATTTTCACTACTGCAGAAATTCCAGTTTGCGTTACGCATCGCATGATATTCATGTCTGTGTGAATGCCACTCATTAACTGTTCACTATTACACTCAGAATTCATTTGAAAATGCAAGAAATATTGTGTGCTTGAATTTATACAGTGCCCGCCATAAAATTTGGGACAAAGACATATTTTCTCTTGCTTTGGCTCTCTACTCCAAAAAGTTTAGATTTGTAATCAAATGATTCTCATTTGGTTAAAGTGCAGAATCTTAGCTTTTATTAAAGGGTATTTTTAAAATAGATTTTGGTTTCACTACAATAGTGTTAATACATAATCCCTCCGTTTTAGGGCACCATTATGTTTGGGCCAAATGGCTTCAGAGGTGTGAGCTGTGACAGCACGTCTCAATGCCTGCATTGCTAGCATCATTGTCTAGAATGAACAGTTTGTCAGGCTCCACCATTGCCAAGACAGCGGTGGGCCAATTCTTTACTGCCTCTACAATTGCTGAGTCAGAAGCCACCCCCCTACGAGAAGCTAGTCTCTTTCCGAAACAACTGCCAGCTTCCCCACAGCACACCTAAATGCTATTCTCTTTGCAGCCCTTTTCTTTTCAGGGCACTCCTGCCCACAGGCTGGCTGCTGCTGCCCTTTGTTGTCATCTTCTTCTGAGCCGACCGCACCATGAGCTGTCAGAGGAATGCTGCTTTGCTGGTCGAGCGGGGTTGCCTCTAATGCTGCGTTCTCATCAGTTTCAGGCGAAAACGCGCGGGGATGCGCCGGGCCCTCAAACTGTCCGTTTGACGGGCGGAATACGAACAAGTGATATAGCCCGCCATGGCACACTTCCAGCACCTGATTGGACAGATGCACCGCGGTCCATTTTGCGTGCAGATGCTCTAAGATAGTTGCTACAGTAGGTTCAGTGTCCAGATGAATCCTAGTGTTATTTCATAAAATAATGAAGGGGTTATGTTCCGGGATGTGTACATTTTTAGGCTCCCTAACCAGATGGAGTGAACTGTAGTTAGGGCTCCCTGGGATAGCCGTCCGTTTCAGAAGCCAGATCTATATATTCTTCAAGTTTAATTCATTTCTTCACGGCACAGAATCATACATGTGAATGGAAAGATTCCTGGATCAGTAATACATTTACCTCATAGGATAAGATTGAAGGTCTTAGTGACAGAGTCATTATTATCTGAAATGCCTGGCAGCAGTAGATAGTCTCACTCTCTGGGGTGCAGGGTCTTGCCGCCCATCATTTCATATAAGCACACCACACTCAATGTGTCTATAAACACTCATATTCACATACAGTAAAATGTTCAGTGTACATTTGAGGCCTATTGAGACCAAATGTATGCTGTACGAGTTGATTTAACCATGAACATTTTACAGTGCATGAACATCCACGTTACAGGTTTTAAAATGAATGAAGTCAGATAAACTTGTTTTCCTCACTGTGACAAAATCCAAACCCCTAGACATATTACCCTCTATGTGCCACTCTGATGAAACAAAGGAGAACCTTTAGCAACAGACTGATTACACTGTGATTTACCAGAGACCCTTTCTGGCTGTGACCATTGGACTCCACATTTCCACTTGCAGCTGCCCGGATAGTTTCGACCAGAGTCAGCCTGGGGCTCCTGAGATTTTATAGAACTGCTACTTGAACTCTGCTGATGTGTGCTTTCCCTCCCAGCACATTTCGATATCTTTCCACCGCAGGAACTATACCCCGGAACTAGGAACCTTTTGAGGAACTCAGTGCGTTTCCACCGCAGGAACTAGGGTCTAAAATTAGTTCCTGGGGCTTTATTTTACCCCCCAAAAGGTTCCTGCTCGGGGGGTAGTACTTTCCGAAAGTACAGGAACCTTTTGGGTGGAGCGTGCAGCGCTGAACATTTCTGATTGGTCGAGTACTCGCAGCATTTGTGTTGTATTTATTTTCCGCCATTACCTGCCATGTTTGAAAATATGCAGAGGCAAACCAATTTATTTTCATAATAACTTCAAATCAAACTTGTATGTTATGCGGTGCAGTAGCCTACTTTTGGTTATAGCCTGCCAACGTCTTGGAATTATAACGTGTGCTCTTCTGCTCTTTTCTTGCTTTAGTATTCGTTTTATAAAATGCTAAGCATTCGTGCTGGGACAGCATATTACGTACTAAAACATTCAAACGGATTAATTCGGTTGCTGAATATTTTCTTCCGGATTTTCTTTGTTAGCCCGTTGTAATTGACTCAAAACGTTTGATACAGATGTGAGGTTTGCGGTAGTTCTGCGTAATTAACATTGGTGATACAGTACAAGCAAACTGGAAATCACCTTCTGCACTTTTTGTCCGGGTAAAATAACATGTTAATTCTAGTAATCTTCCCTTTAGCTTTTTCAGACTGCCGTAATTTTACTCAATTTTACTGCCATTTTTCAATTCCACGAAAAGACCAGGAAGACTGGACTAATTTATGGTGCATGGTTCGCATCTGGAGGGCACACTTCGCTGCTCGGCTAGCAGTAACTTCGAAGGAAAGCAAACGGTGGCTGTACCACTACTAATTTACATTTTCACGCAAGTCCGAGTTTTCGTTCTATTCTTGTCATTTTGCGATTAGCCTATATGGAATTGACGACGAGAAAGTAATCAAACAGCAAATTGTTTACAACGTGTGCATGTTTTCTGCTGTTGTTGCCAGTTATATTGGAAATGTGAATGCATTCTGTCGCTTCGGATGTCAAGACATGAAAGCGAATGTTCGCATAAAAACATAATGAATGTGTTTGAGAGGATATATGAAAATCAATAAATACAAAAGTAACCATATATAGTCATTGTTGGTAACCCGTTGTATATAAGTGGAATAAACCCCTCCGGGCTGTCCCGGTTATTAGAAAATAATGTAGGCTATTTCGGTGGTAGTATGGGGTTACAGAAGAAATCATATGACAGATGGACCGACGACAACGTCGCTTTTTCATACGTCAGTGGGCTAATTTGCCTAATCTTCGCGGTACTTTAGACCCCGGTGGAAATGCAGACAACCATTGGCTGAAGGAACCTTTTAGTTCCTGGTAAAGTAGTTCCTGGGACTGAAAGTTCCGGGTAATTTTGGTGGAAACGCGGCAGACACATGTTCTTAGTTAAGATACAGTAAATATGTAAATATTCTATGGCATGCTAATCCCTATGATTGAACAGTACGTATTTGCTTACTTATTCACTGTGAAACACGTATTGTGCGATGCTTATTTGTTCTCTATGAATGGGATCATAGCCAGTCAACAGCACAGATGTAGATATGCACCCCCATGTTAAATAGTATCACTGCATCTCTTCGCATTACGTATTCATGGTTGGATTCACGTTTTCACTATGCAATACTATTGACTGCCAACTTGTGCGTACAGTGCTAAGACTCATATGTCATATGGGCTCAATTAAGGGCAACTGCAATGACTTGATGACCTGTGAATTATTGATGACTTGTAACATTTTATAATACTTTTAAGTGACTTTCTTATGCTTATGCTCTTGTGTAAGTATACTCTTGTAAGGATGTACTGTTCTATGCCATGTTTTCTTGTTTTTGGTGCTCCCTTAAGCTGCTCTAATGCTTCAGTTTCTCCGTCGGTTTAATTAAGCACTATTTTATCTTGATATAGATAAACACCTTCACTGACTCACATATTGGTTTGTGTGCCTTACCATGTCAAAGAGGGGAGTATAGGGATGTGATTTTCCCCATGACTGAAATGTCAAACTTCTGTCTCAAACGCCTGTATGCTCAGTTAATCACTCTGACTAACTATTGTGTTTTCTGACATCTACCCACCACATCTCACCATGTGCGCGTCTGAGAGAATGGCGCCCACCAACTCCTTCTGTCCCCCCTCCACAGCAGGGGTAGCCAGCACCATGGACAGCACCAGCAAAACCAGGGGAAACTTCAGTAGCCCCGCTCCCAGCAAGAATCCTGGACAGTGCCACGAGGACCAATTATTGAATAAGGGAGCCAGTTATCTGAAAACCACAGGGACACCTAAATGGTAAATGGTAAATGGACTGCATTTATATAGCGCTTTTATCCAAAGCGCTTTACAATTGATGCCTCTCATTCTCCAGAGCAGTTAGGGGTTAGGGGTTAGGTGTCTTGCTCAAGGACACTTCGACACGCCCAGGGCGGGGTTTGAATCGGCAACCCTTCGACTGCCAGACAATTGGTCTTACCTCCTGAGCTATGTCGCCCCATAAAGCCCATTCAGATAATTAGCTACCTCCTTATAGAAAAAGCCCTCAGTCTGCCAGAGAGGCAGTTGGTTTTCTCGGAACTTACTGACATTTTGCACTCTATCCTTCCTCCGTAGTCTTGTGGCACTATACAGTGCCATAAAATATTATTTGCCCCGCTGCTGATTCCCTCAGTTATTGCACATTTGAACCCCATAAAGATGCTGTGGCAGAAACTTGCATTTACTGCTCGATAACCTTCCAGTTTGTCTGAATTAAACCAGTTCTGCAAGGAAGAATGGGCTAAAATTCCTCCACAGTGATGTGAAAGACTGATCAAATTACAGAAATTGTTTGGTTGTGGTTATTGCTGAAGGTAGTGCAACCAGTAGGGCAATTATTTTCTCACATTGGTGATGTGGGTGTTTGATAACCTTTTTCATTAAATAAATGAAATTACATTTTTTTAAAATGTGCTCTGTGTTCACGCTGGTTCCCTTTGTCTAATATTACATTTGGACCAAAGATCTGCAAGTTAATTGTCTCTTTAAACAGTCTGTAAGACTCAAGAAATTGATGTAATGACTTTTTAGAAGCTTATGATGGCTAATTGTCATAATTAGGAGTTAATTGGCACATATGGCTGCATTTAAGGGCCTACCTTTAGAGCCACTGCCTTTTTGCCCTTGATATCATGGGAATATCCAAGCAACCTAGCCAAGACCTCAGAAAAAAAATTGTGGGCCTAGTTTCTCCTTAGAAGCAATTTCCAAACAACTGAAGGTACCACAAGCATCTGTACAAACAATTGCATGCAAACACAAAAATCTTGGGACCACACAGGCACTGCACTGGAACGAGGCACAAATTAACTCCCAGGGCTGAACAAACCTTGGTCCGAAAGGTTCAATTGAACCCCAAGACAACAGCAAAGGAACTAGTGAAGGAGTTGGAAACATCAGTTACCAAAGTATTTACATCCACCATTAAAATACTCCTACATTGTCTTGGCCTGAAAGGCTGTTGCGCAAGGTAGAAGCCCCTACTCCAAGACCGGAATAAAAAAGCCAGAATGAAGTTTGCAGGTGATCACCAGGTCCTAGACCTAGCCTTCTGGAGTAGTGTTCTCTGGTCAGATGAAACAAACATTGAACTGTTCGGCCATAATGATCAGCGCCATGTGTGGAGGAAAAAGGGTGAGGCTTTTAATCCGAAGAACACCATCCCAACTGTGAAGTATGGGGGTGGTAGCATCATGTTGTGGGGACGTTTTGCTGGAACAGGGACTGGTGCACTTCAGACAATAGATGGCATCATGAGGAAGGAGGATCATCTAGAAATACTGAAGCAACACCTGAAGACATCAGCTAGAAAGTTAAAACTTGGTCGCAACTGGGTCTTCCAGCCGGACAATGATCCTAAGCGTACCCCCAAAGTTGTAACAAAATGGCTAAAAGACAACAAAGTGAAAGTATTGGAGTGGCCATCACAAATCCCCAACCTGAATCCCATAGAAAATTTGTGGACTGAACTGAAAAAGGGTGTCCATGCAAGGAGGCCCACAAACCTGATTGAGTTACACCAGTTCTGTCAGGAGGAATGGGAAATAATTCCAGCAGAGCATTGTGAGAAGCTTGTGGAAGGCTACCCAAGTGTTTGATTGAAGTTAAGCAATTAAAAGGCAATGCCACCAAATATTAACAAAATGTATGTAAACTTTTGACCCACTGAAAATCCGATATAGTACATAAAAGCTGAAATAAATCTGTCTATTAGCTATTATTTTGAAACGACCTCTTATGGAAATGAAGTTGATACCCTAATTGACTTAACACAGGAAATATATGGTAGCATGGAATGAGTGGAGTTGTGAAAAATTGAGTTTGAATGTCTTTAGCCTAGGTGTATTTAAACCTTTCGCCTCTACTGTATATATAGTATAGTGTATAGTATACTATAAGTTGTGATGTTTTACTGTCATCTTAACTTTGATGAGAGGCAAGAGAGGTGTGTTTGAATGTGGTATGTACTGGTGTGGCCAGCAGGTTCCACGTTCCCCCATGCATGAGCACCGACAATGGAGGTATAGAAGTTACACACACACACACACTTATGCACGCGCACACACACACACTTACGCACACGCACACACACACATAGACGTGCACACACAAACACGCACACACACACACTTGCACAGGCACACACACATGCACGTGCACTCGCACACACATGCACATGCGTGTACACACACACATTCACGTGCACACACACACACGCACAAGCGCGTACACACACACACGCACGCACACACTCACACACTTGTGCATGTGCACTCACACACGCACGTGCGCTACACACAAACACACACACGGATGTGCGCGCACACGCACACAGATGCACATACACACCCACATGCACACTTGTGCACATGCACACACACACACACGGACGTGCACACACAAACACGCACACACAGTTGCGCACGCACACACACACACACACACACTTGCGCACGTGCACACACACACACACACACATTCACGTGCACACACACACTTGGACATTCGCATACACACACATACACTCATGCATGTGCACACACGCACGTGTGCATACACACAAAAGCACACACACACACACACACACACACACACGGATGTGTGCGCACACACACAGATGCACAAACACACACACATGCATGCGCATGCACACACGCACTGACACAGGGCTGGGAGTGGCCACTGTGTCATGTGATGAACAGACAAAATAAATTCCATGAATACTTGGCCTTTCATCAGTTCCTGAAATAAAAATAGAAAATACATAAAGCAAGCAATGCGGAAACGAGAAACAAAAGTCTACAGGCCAAGGCAGGGCAAAAAGTCCACAACAACAAACAAGGTCCTGCAGCTCTCCCTGGTTGGTGGAAAAACTGGCGTGCTCAACGAACAGTGCACCTCATCCCTTCCTGGTACTACAACACCTATGTATTTTTTTATCAGTGGTAGCTGACCCTGGAGATCTCCCATTCTGTAGGTTATCACTCCAACCTTTACAAAGCACACCTCATTCAACAGCTAGAGAACAGGTTGAGCAGCTTTTTAGTAGGGTCATGTGTGCCAATGGGTTGAAATGAAAACCTACAGGACAGAAACAGGGTTGGTTACCACTGTTATATATTCACTTTGTTACAGTAATCATTCACTTACTATGATACTACACTTGATTGCTCTTTTGCACTAATTGGATTGATTTTGCAATTCTCTCCTTCTCCTGTCTCCCCCCATCTCATCCTTTTCCGTTGCTCAGTAATGAGGCCTTTGTTCCCAGCTTCTTTTAGTGCCCTATCTTCCACCCCTCCAGCCTTGAATGGGAGGAAGAAGGGAGCACAAGAGATGGCGTGCTTGAACCTATTCCAGCATGCATTGGGTGAGAGACAGGAATACACCTTGGACAGGCCTGCAATCTACTGCAGGGCATACACACCATTCACTCACCATTCACTCACACACTCATGCCTTCTATATTTAGAGTCTCCAATTAGCCTACCTGTATGTCTTTGGACTGTGGGAGGAAACCCGGAAGCTGGAGAACCTGGAGGAAATCAACATGGACATGGGGAGAACATGCACATTAACAGATTCTCACTTAACAGGATCTGAACATCCTGAACAACCAGAGTAATATAATTTAAATATCATTAGTTTACAGACTTTATAGAAACCTCTTATAATGATGTTATCTTTGAGATGGTTACCGTCATGAGCAGAACTTTGAGCTCTGTGGTCGCTATCTTCTCCCAAGTGCTTGTATTACAATTGCCTGTGAACTGCATCTCTGTCTGAACTTTCCTCAGGCTGCTGTTTGTAACTGAACTGTCTCTCACTTGGTTCCCCCCCAGTTCTACAAAACTTTGTATTGCAATGTATAGTACTGAGTTGGTTTAATGTTGGATAAAGTCATAATTTGGTGAGATAGGGGCATGATATATAGTAAAACAGATACACTATATAACCAAAAGTATCTGGACAGTGATTTGGTCTAATGGCCATAATTTTGGATGAGATTTTGGATGTCAGGTGTAGACATACTTTTGGCCATGTGGGGTATTTTATTCCACATGCGATAACCCATATCAGTGCACCAAAGCTACAAACCACATATAGCTATACCCCGTTTCTATTTATAAATCTATTGCCTTGTCTTGACGTACTAAATATAGATTGTGGAAGAAATAGGCTACATTACCATACAATAAATACAATATGGTATAAAATATATGCTGATAAACATGGGACATTTTCAGTATTTATGAGTCATAGAAACCTGGTTGCTAGCCACGTGTTAAAATCTGTACATTTAAATTGGTTTTTAAAACAACAACGAAGCGAACTAGACTATTTAAGTTTCGTTTTTCAGATTCAAACGTAATCAGTGGGACGGACAATAAAACGAGCCGCGCAACGTATATAACCGCTCGCAAACATATAGTGAAAATAGTTTACTTTTTCCGTTTAGAGAGCATATCTTATGATCAAAAGAGGAACAGAATGAGCAGAAGTGGGTCTATAGATAACAATTATTTGTTTAGCTTGACAAATTACTGTTCTATATGTCTGTGACGATGAGTAAAATAGCCGGATTTAGAGAGAGGTCGCTGTACGGTACCGCTTGAAGAACGAGTAAATATATATACTGTAATATAATCATTATCATAGTGTCTAAATTTGTATTAATTTTTCCAGAATGGAATCCCACGCTGTGGAGCAAGACTTTCGACCAAATGTTGAAAGAAAAGTTGGGCAATGATGACAGCTGGGAATTTCGGTCCAACAACAGCCTGGAAGAGAATCTCTCTGATGATGAGAAGAGCTTGGGGTGGAAGATCTCCAGCTGCCGCTCTGCCCACGGAACGTACGTATGGCTTCAACTGTCTTTTTCGCGAGAAAGCATTATTCTACACACTGTGACCATAATTAGCCATCTTCCTTGTATGTATAAACAAGCAAACAAATAAATGAATACATTTACAAGCAGCAATTAACCGTCCGAGGACAAATATTCACCACACAGCTATTGAAAAAGTATGGTGACCCATGTGGGAAATCAGGGCCATAGTTGGCCAATAGAAACCACGTATTTTTCATGCAGAATTTAAAGGCAATAGGCCAGTGTTTATGGGTTTTTATCATGCAGATTACTGCTGCAGTCTCATTGGATCAGATGCCTTTTCCTAATGTTTTAGAGGACCTTAAAATGAAAAATTCGTTTAAAGTTCCATATCCATATTGTTGATGTGGATGTGGATGGTCTAGGACAGGTCTTTTAAATGTTTGTCGAAAAACTTAAAAATGGAAGTGAATTCAGTGTGCTGCACATTATGACTTCCAACCACCTATGTTGTCCATGAGGAGAGACATCTTGTCAGCCTGGTCTCCAGCCCACAAGAGCTTTCATTTTTAAAAATTGGAAAAAGTGATTTTTTGTGAATTTCTGATTTTAAAAAAAGATAGTTTACAATGGGCCAATTTAGGTTTCTGCTGTTGATGCGAGTGCCAATATAGCTGTAGTTTAATACATTTATGTCAAACCACAAAGGTTTAAAAAAAAAAAAAAATGTATTATTTGTTTTGGCATTTTTGTGATAACCCAAGTCTACATCAATTTTTATTGGATTACTGTGGCCACATTTTTTTCAGTATCAAATTTCTTTACAATAACATTTTAAAGGACCTTCCAATGAACAATTTGTTGAAGGTTCCATGTCAATATTAGATTGCATTACATTAAATTACACACATTTAGCAGACGCTCTTTAGAGTGACTTACAACTTTTTTTTTTTTACATAGCAGCAGGTGTCAAGTGATCTATGGGGAGATGTCCTTTAAATGTTTTTTAAAAAAAATGAAAAATGGCAGAAAATAGGGTGGACATGATGAATTTGAATCGTTCATGTTGTGTACGAGTATAGAGACATCAAGTCTCAAGCCCACATGGGACAGGAGTTATTCATTTTTTTAAATATTACTGAAATATAAGCCTTGTGACATTTGATTGATGATAGAATACTGCCACCATGTGGCTCAAATGCTGCCATTTTCAGAAGTATTTTGGAAACACAATGGGCTATATTTTAACGATCTAAGCGCACGGTCTAAAGCGCATGGCGCAAGTGCATTTAGGGCGTGTCCAAATCCACTTTTGCTAGTTTAACGTCAGATAATCTGAGCGCAAAGTAAGCCACATGGTTCAAAGGGGTTGTACTTAGTCTCTTAATTTAATCATAGGTGTGTTTTGGGCGTGAAATAAACCAGAGTGTCATCTCCTATTCCCTTTTAAAAGCCAGGTGCGCTTGCACCTTGGTGGATTGCTATGTGCTATTTGGGCGCTGGAAGGGAAAATGACAACTGCGTCGGTCTGAAACTAGCAAAGACACTTGCGTTGCGCTTGGTGCCCAAGTGTAAGATAGAGCCCAATATCTTCTTGGGCCCATTTACAGATTCAGGTGTGGTACCTGCCGCAGAAGCTGGCCATCGGCCCGGGTTACTCTTCTCTTCCACTACCGCCTGCGCAGCGAGGCAGCCCGGGGGACGGTGATCATGCGACCCTTCGGACAGGCGTGCCGGGGCTGCAGTGGGAAGTTTCTGCTCCCAGGGTTCTCCAGGCTGCAAGTAAAGATGGTCCTGCTCAAGCTGATTCGCAAGATCAAGAAGAACTGCTACGGTGAAGAGCAAGAGAACAACAATAATTCCTTCCCCTCTGAGAATGTGCGGACGAAGCCGCATGAGAGTTCGCTGTGTGAGGCCTGTAGTCAGGGGATGTGCCGTGTGGGAAAGGAAACATGATTACCTCAGGAGCCCCAGCAGGCAACATGAGTCGCCCTATTAGTTACCTGAGACACATAATTAAAAAAAAAAATTTTTATATTAAAAAGAAACAAAAATGCCTCTAAATCAATATATATATTTTTAACCAATGTAATATGGAGGAAAATATTTATTCAAAGTGATATTGTATTGTCTACGTTTGGAACCATATGTATATGTGGAGATGTGGGGGGGGGGTGGGTGGCATGGTTATGGCTGTGGGCGGAGATAAGGGGGGAGGATATTAGATAATCGGGGCTAGCCTTTATCTGTTTGCATGGTGTGAGATTGGGGACTCTGAGATGAGAGAGAGAGAGAGAGAGAGAGAGAGAGAGAGAGGGCCGACACAGGCACAATCAGTGCACAAGCAAACAGGCTGAGACAGAAATTAATTTCCTTTTGTATTGTACATATTACAATCAACGTCAAAGGGAGGAATTCTTTGAAAATATAAACACTATTTTCCCCAACATCCAAAATATGAGTGACAATGAAAAATTATTATTATTATTTTAACCTTGTACTAAAGATATTTGTTTATATTAGAATAATAGTAATATTGTTTTTTGTGATGTTCTTCACACCTTAATGTTATTTGTTTCTTTTTGACACGAATATGTGAATATGCCTATTATTATTCTTATTATTATTATTATTATTATTATTATTATTATTATTATTGGACAAGCCGCCAATCTATCGCAGGGCACACACAGCATTCACTCACACCGGAGGCAGAAACGCGTTATGCTTTTTATACTAATGATTTAAATAATTGTTAAAAAATGTTGTAAATATTGCCAGAATTGTTTGTTTATTTGATGAGATAACTGCTTAGAATAAAATATGTCAGTTTAATTTTGAGAAATGTTTGTCATTTGTGGTAAATTACAGTATACTAGTATTTTTTAAGGTCTTTAAGGGGGAAAAAACCATGTTATCCTTGTAGTTATGTCACTGCTAATACACAACAATCTCATATTCTTTACAATGCAAATGGATAAATTAATTTTAATGTCACTTGTCCATTACATTACATTTAATGGTAAAAATGGTAAAATGGACTGCATTTATATAGCGCTTTTATCCAAAGCGCTTTACAATCGATGCCTCTCATTCGCCAGAGCAGTTAGGTGTCTTGCTCAAGGACACTTCGACATGCCCAGGGCGGGGTTTGAACTGGCAACCCTCCGACTGCCAGACAATCGGTCTTACCTCCTGAGCTATGTCGCCCCTTTTTTTTATTTGGCTGATACTTTTATCCAAAGCGACCTACAATAAATGCATATCGAAGGTCATTGGAAAAACTACAAAACAGACCGATAAGATACAATAGTCATTTTGTAACAGTTATTCATAGCCATGAACACATTAAGTGCAGTTCACACAGTAAACATTACTCTGACCTAACCTATGCTAAGTCAAACTAGGCGGCATGACAAGCTGCAATATCAAGATAATGATACAAAGCACAATATAAGCGGTGGATGGAGGTACATGTAACATGAAAGTGGCGCAGGAAGAACATGTGTAGCATGAAAGAGGGGGATAAGTGATAAAAATGATTCCCAATTGGGAGTGCCCCACAGAGTGGTGATAGTTAGTAGATCCAGGTATAGTCTGAAGAGTCTTCAGACCTTGGTGGAAGATGGGCAATGAGGGAGTGGTTCGCAAAGAAAGGGGGGGATTTGTTCCACCACTGGGGAGATAGGGTGGAGAAGCTCCATGTAGTGCTCCTAGCTTGCTAAGAACACTTAAAACACATAGAAGTTAAGTGCACTATCAAATAACAAGCAAAAAATGTATCACAAAAGGTGAATGTTTTAGATTTGAGCCCCTCAGCGTTCCAGATCAGTGCCTGCCCCCTCAGCACCTGCAGTAGGTCCCAGCTGCAGCAGTGCAGTCTCTGTGCAGTCTGACTGAGGGAGGTTTTTGTACGGCTCTGTATCACTGTGTGAACACCCAGTTACTGAAATAATGAGCACTCTGACAGTAATAATCTCCTGCATCTTCAGCCTGGACTCCAGTGATTTTCAGTGTAAACTGAGTCCCAGATCAAGTCCCACTGAAACGATCAGGAATCCCAGTATGGCGAGTTGTGGCAAGATAAATCAGAAGTTTAGGAGCCTGACCAGGTTTCTGCAGGTACCAGTGGAGCTTGGGACCAGAGTCACCATCGGACCTGAGGAAGTCCACACTCTGACTGGCTGTACAGCTGATAGAGACAGTGTCTCCCAGCTGAACAGACCGTACTGCTGGAGACTGAGTCAGAACTATATCTGCAATTGATTCTGAAATACAAAAAATTGGAATGTATGTCAATGCACATTAATCAAAGCAAACAAATATTGGTAATTAACAAGCAATATTCTGGTCATTTTGACAACAATGGCAACTCTTGTAAAAACATTTATGTTTTCAAAATTATGCAATGTAAATGTGAACAACAATCAAAATCCCAAGTTACAATGGATCTGTCGTTCTCACCTTGTACAAGGAGTCCCAGCATCACCAGCAGTAGAAAGACTGACATCATCATAATACTGCCTGTGTCAGTGTCTGTGAAAGGACAGTCTGGGCAGTCACTGATCAGTACTGGGGATCTTAAAGTGTGTGGAGCAGTGAGGCAGGACAGGTATGCAAAGCCCCTTCCTCTATACAAATCCTGTCACACACAGTTAGAGGAGCTCTGATGTGTGAACAGCAGTGGGTCTGTAGAGGGCTGGGACTTGTGCTCTATTCACTATTTTTTGCCCAGTAAAACAAAATGTGAACTTTACTCTTTATGATATTGTATTGTATGATTAAAGATGTGTGACTGAGAAAGACTGGCTGAACATGAGGTATGATTGTTAAATATGTGTTTAATATATTCATATCTTATGGGCTTTGATGGCAGGTTCATTACAAGAGTTCAGAAAGTCAGGACATCAGTCAGGTACAGGGAACTATTCATTTACAGTATATCCATATGGATTTAATGAAAAGTGAAATACTGTATTATTGTGAATTTGAATGTTTCCTGATTTCACTCAGAAGACCTCATTTCTCTATATTTAATGCAGTTGTATTTAGACAACGAGAAAAAAAGATTTATCCCCTTTTTTTAGTCCTAAACTGTAATTCCTTCTTCAGTTCTGGAGCGCACAGATTCTCATGCTCTCCCCCATGTGCTGCCAGTAGCCTATAATATTCATTTTGCTCTCAGCCAGCTGAGCAGCACAGCCACTGAATCTGGGAGCTCACACTGTGCAGCTGGCACAGATAGACTGCAGGCAAACAGTCAACCAGAGGAATCACTCTGTCCTCAGTGAGAAAGGGACAACTGAGCTGAATGAGTCCCTCCCTCCCTCCTGTGGTGACCTCACAGATAATGACATATTCCCTTCTACACAGCGGCTCACAGGATTGGTCAGCAGTGCCTATCAGACTGTAGTTTGTGCTCTTTTATTATGGTGTTAGAGGATCAGATCAGAAGCAGCAGTGGAGCTCTGATTTGTCAGGGTGTGTAACAGCAGCTTGTGTGATGTGTGCTGGGAGAGCTCTGGACTGAGTGACTCCACTGTGCTGGACTGCCTGCTGTTCACTGCTACAGGGTTCTGTGACATCTTGTGTTAAACTAGTTTAAAAAAGAATTCAAAATGCAAAGTCATTGGAAATTCATCCAAATTACATTCCTAAATAAAGGCTAGAATGCACTGAAATTAAAATGTAGTATGATCTTTTTGAAAAGCGAATCTGAATGATTTCATAATAATCCACTGTAGATCAATGTTTTCAAGCAAAGCCTCTCAATGTCTCCGGTCAGTGCCTCCCCCCTCAGCACCTGCAGTAGGTCCCAGCTGCAGCAGTGCAGTCTCTGTGCAGTCTGACTGAGGGAGGTTTTTGTACGGCTCTCTAACACTGTGTGAGCGGATCGCTCCTGTCCTGCTGACAGTAATAATCTCCTGCATCTTCAGCCTGGACTCCAGTGATTTTCAGTGTGAACTGAGTCCCAGATCCACTCCCACTGAAACGATCAGGAATCCCAGTCTGGCGATTTGTGTCCCAATAAATCAGAAGTTTAGGAGCCTGACCAGGTTTCTGCAAGTACCACTGGAGACCGCTGTCCACACTCTCACTGGCTGTACAGCTGATAGAGACAGTGTCTCCCAGGTGAACAGACCGAGCTGCTGGAGACTGAAACAGAACTACATCTGCCATTGATTCTGAAATAGAAACCATGGAAATGGATTTCAATGCACATTAATATTGTCAAACTCAATGCAATATTCTGGCAATAATTAGAGTAGAATGGTACTATTATGACAACAGCTATGTTTTGAAAAGTAATCAATAAAAAAATAAAACATAAGCAAAATCCAAAGTTAACATGGATCAATATTTCTTACCCTGGACAAGGAGTCCAAGCATCACCAGCAGTAATATGTTTGACATCATCATAATGCTGCCTGTGTCAGTGTCTGTGAAAGGACTGGACAGTCACTGATCAGTACTGGGGATCTTAAAGTGTGTGGAGCAGTGAGGCAGGACAGGTATGCAAAGCCCCTTCTTCTATACAAATCCTGTCACACACACTTAGAGGAGCTCTGATGTGTGAACTGCAGTGGGTCTATAGAGGGCTGGGACACGCTATGTTCTTACTCAGTTAAACATTTAATTGTCAATCTTACTATTTTTGGCTTTGATAATTCTCATTATATAAGCATGACTTGTGAAGACAGTCAGGTTTAATATGGTTTATCATTGTGTGAAATATGTGTTGAATGAATTCATGTTGCATGTCATGATTGTAGTTTCTTCATGGCAGTTTGGAAAGTCAAAGACATCTGTCAGGTGCAGGGAATAATTAAGGTCCAGTATATCTATCTAAAATTAAAGAAAAGTGAGATACAAGATTACAATGAAAATTCCCTGATTTCACTCAGAAGACCTTCCTTCTTTGAATTTAATGGAGTTGCATTTTAGAATACAAGTAATGAAGATGCTTGTGTTCAAATATTGGGGAAACTGACTTAACCTTACAAAAATGTATTTCATGTTTCAAACAAAGATTTATCCTCATATAGGTGCTGAACAGTAATTCCTCCATCAGTCCTGGAGAGCCCAGAATATCCTGCTCTTCCCCATGTGCAGCCAGCAGCCGCTAATTCTCATTTAGCTCTCAGCCAGCTGAGCAGCGCAGCCACTGAATCTGGGAGCTCACACTGCGCAGCTGGTACAGGCAGACTGCAGGCACACAGTCACCCAGAGGAATCGCTTTTCCTCAGAGAGAAAGGGACGACTGAGCTGCACGAGTCCCTCCCTCCCTCCTGTGATGACCTCACAGATAATGGTATGATCCCTTCTGCACAGCGGCTCACCGGATTGGTCAGCGGTGCTGTCAGACTGTAGCTTGTGCTACATTATTACGGGGTTGGAGGATCGGATCAGAAGCAGCAGTGGAGCTCTCTGATTGGTCAGGGTGTGTAACAGCAGCCTGTGTGATGTGTGCTGGGAGAGCTCTGGACTGAGTGACTCCACTGTGCTGGACTGCCTGCAGTTCACTGCATCTGGGCTCTGTGCCATCCTGTGTTCAAATCATTATCTATCAAAGAGTTTAGAAATGTGATATTTTATGTCAGATAACTGCTTCAGAACAACACTTGTCTATTAGCCAAGGAGTGATTACAAAGCAAAGCCATTGGAAAGTCTTCGACATTACAATACATTCCTTATTAAAAGTGTGGGTATTCTGAAATATACTGAAATATATGGTAATTGTTTTGATTTGTCAGTATACATTTTTAAAAATAATCTAACATGGCTCAGTGTTCCAGATCGGTGCCTCCCCCCTCAGCACCTGCAGTAGGTCCCAGCTGCAGCAGTGCAGTCTGTGTGCAGTCTGACTGAGAGAGGTTTTTGTACGGCTCTGTATCACTGTGTGAGCGGATCGCTCCTGTACTGCTGACAGTAATAATCTCCTGCGTCTTCAGCCTGGACTCCAGTGATTTTCAGTGTGAACTGAGTCCCAGATCCACTCCCACTGAAACGATCAGGAATCCCAGACTGGCGAGTTGTGGCATAATAAATCAAAAGTTTAGGAGCCTGACCAGGTTTCTGCTGGTACCAGCTGAGGTAGTGGTAGGAGCCAATTGTAACACTCTGACTGGTTGTACAGCTGATAGAGACAGTGTCTCCCAGCTGAACAGACTGAGCTGCTGGAGACTGAGTCAGAAGTATATCTGCCATTGATTCTGAAAAACAAAGCAGGGAAATGGATGACAATCACAATAATATTGACAAACAACATGCAATATTCTGGTGAATTTGATGATAAAATAAGTTCATTTTTTAAAAGAAGTATAAAAGAAAATGTGAACCAAAACTAAAATTCCAATTTAAAATCAATTTGTCTTTCTCACCCTGTATAAGGAGTCCCAGCATCACCAGCAGTAGAAAGTTTGACATCGCCATAACGCTGCCTGTGTCAGTGTCTGTGAAAGGACTGGACAGTCACTGATCAGTACTGGGGGTCTTAAAGTGTGTGGAGCAGTGAGGCAGGACAGGTATGCAAAGCCCCTTCCTCTATACAAATCCTGTCACACACAGTTAGAGGAGCTCTGATGTGTGAACAGCAGTGGGTCTATAGAGGCCTGGGACACGTACTGTTTACTCAGTAAATGTCAATATTACTATTTTTGTCATTGTAATTTCTGATTTAATAAGCATAACTGGTGAAGACAGGCAGGCTGAATATGGCTTATCATTGAGTAAAATATGAATTGAATAAATTCACTTTGCATGTTATGATTGACTCTACAAAACTTCCATAAAGAAACAACAAAGACATCAGTCAGGCACTGGGATTAATTCAGTTGAAGTATATACATCTGGAATCAATGAAAAGTGAAATTCTGAATTATTTTGAATGCTTCCTGATTTCACTCATTCTCAGATTTTAAATTGCATGATAAATAATGCTACCAGCAATGCGCATTCCATGTTCATCCTTCATCTTTGAGCTAAATCATTAGCATTCATTTTTACAGCATTAACTCAAAGAGTTTACAAATGGAGTGATGCAGTAATCACTGTCTGTATGGTGTGTGAAAGGCCCCTTATGTGTCCTGTAGTCACACAGGCAGATCACTCTCATCTCCCGCTCAACAAGGAGAGGTACTCCATCATGACTGCTTTACTGGTATTCATGATTTTAATCCTGCTTGAATCAGATATGTCTGCTGGCTTTACATACCCGCTGTTTAAATACTTTATGAACACAATGCTACTTTTTCTTACTGAACTCAAACGTGTTCTGGTAATACTAATCCAGTACTGAATCCATGCCTGAAATATGATGGATGCTTGTGCAACTGCTCGATATATGTCAACTTAAAAAAGTCTCTAATCTTATATCATGAGAATTTGTTATGGAATTATGTGCATGCTGTTTCGTGTAAAGTAAAATTCTCAAACGGTAATGAATAATAATAATATTATAGCATGGCTGCGATGAAACCAGGATTCCCCCAGAATAGATGCACCATTAATAATAAATTATCATGTATGTATTGAATACATAGTCATAATACCGTTTCGGGAAGCAATTCATTTGAAACCCCACTCATTCCAGCTCTGGGAGAATGTACACATCCTCTGCATTAGTCTGAACTCCAGAGCAATATGGAGATGATTGCTGCTTGTGAGCTGATGTACTGTGTGATGCCTGTGATGTTGTGGTACAGAAGTGTGTGTGTTTCAGCAGCAGCTCTGCTATGGGCTCTGTGTGTGTGACACAGAGCAGCACAGAGAGGTGTGTATTCAGAGCTGTGGCCCCCCTACAGCTCAGCTGGCAGTACTGCTGTCCCAGATGAGTGCCTCCCCCCTCAGCACCTGCAGTAGGTCCCAGCTGCAGCAGTGCAGTCTCTGTGCAGTCTGACTGAGGGAGGTTTTTGTACGGCTCTGTATCACTGTGTGAACGGGTAGCTGCTGCCCTGCTGACAGTAATAATCTCCTGCATCTTCAGCCTGGACTCCAGCGATTTTCAGTGTAAACTGAGTCCCAGATCCACTCCCACTGAAACGATCAGGAATCCCAGACTGGCGACTTGTGGCAGCATAAATCAGAAGTTTAGGAGCCTGACCAGGTTTCTGCAGGTACCAGCTGAGCCAGCTGCCCACACTCTGACTGGCTGTACAGCTGATAGAAACAGTGTCTCCCAGCTGAACAGACTGAGCTGATGGAGACTGAGTCAGAATTATATCTGCCATTGATTCTGAAAAAAAAAACATGGAAATGGATGTCAATGCACATTAACCAGTGCAGAAAATATTGGTAATTAACGAGCGATATTCTGGTAATTTTGACAACAATGGCAACTTTTGTAAAAACATTTATGTTTTCAAAATTATGCAATATAAATGTGAACAACTATCAAAATTCCAAGTTACAATGGATCTGTCAATCTTACCCTGTACAACGAGTCCCAGCATCATGAGCAGTAAAATGTTTGCTCTCGTCATAATGCTGCCTGTGTCGGTTTCTGTGAAAGGACAGACTGGACAGTCACTGAGCAGTACTGGGGGTCTTAAAGTGTGTGGAGCAGTGAGGCAGGACAGATATGCAAAGCCCCTTCCTCTATACAAATCCTGTCACACACAGTTAGAGGAGCTCTGATGTGTGAACAGCAGCGGGTCTGTAGAGGGCTGGAACACGTGCTGTTTTCACCCTGTTAAACGTTTAAATGTCAGTCTTACTGTTTGTGGAATTGCAATGTATGATTTTAGACAAATAACTGGTGAAAACAGGCATGTTGAATGTGACATAACGTGTAAAATATCTGTTGAATAAATTCACATTGCCTCTTATTATTGTAGTTTCTTTATGGGAGATCAGAAAGTCAATGACATCAGTTAGGCGCTTTGAATTATTGGAATTGGAGTATATCCCTCTGGAATTAATGAAAACTGAAATACAATATTATTTTGAATGTTTCCTGATTTATCTCATTCTCAGTTTTTAAATTGCATGATAAATAATGCTACATCAATGCACATTTCATGTTCCTCCTTCATCTTTCAGCTAAATCATTACATTTCTTTCACAAGATTACAGCAGTAGCTCAATGGGTTTACAAAGGGAGTGATGCAGTATTCACTGTCTGTATGGTGTGTGTAAGAGCCCTTATGTGTCCTGTAGTTACACATGCAGATCACCCTCATCTCTTCTGAATAAGGTGAGGTACCCCACTGAGGGTGACTGCTTTACTTGTATTCATGATTTTAATTCTGTGTGAATCAGACATGTTTGCTGGTTTTACATTCCCTCTGTGTGAAAATTCTAGGCACACAATGCTACATTTGTTCACTGAACTATGACATGTTCTGGTTTTGTTAATCCAATACCTAATCCAAGCCTGAAATATGATGGATGCATGTGCAACTGCTTCATGTCCCTTAAGTTAAAAAAAAAAATCCCCAGTCTAATAACAAGTGACTTTTTCAATGAATTTTATTCATGTTGTTTTGTATGAAGTAAAATGCTTAAAGGGTGATAAATAATAATGATATTTGCTACTTTATGCTTCGTAAAAACCGAAGGCAATATGCTTTGGAATCACTCATTTGAGTCACAAAATTGCACCATGACCATTTTCACTGATTATTACAAAAATGATGATCATCGAAATCAAAAACATTATATCTCAGAAAACAGTCAAATCTGAGACTGTGATTCAGTCCAGCACAGCTGTGATGAAACGAGGATTCCACCAGAAAACATGCACCATTAATAATAAATCATCATGAATTAACTGAATACATACTCATAATAGCTTTCTGGAAGCAATTCATTTGAAACCCCACTCATTCCCCCTCTGGGAGAAAGTACAAATCCTCTGCATTTGGTGGAACTCTGATTCACTCAGTCACTGAGGCAATACTGGGGGTCTTAATGTGTGTGGAGCAGTGAGGCAGGACAGGTATGCAAAGCCCCATCCTCTATACAAATCCTGTCACACACTGTTAGAGGAGCTCTGATATGTGAACAGCAGTGGGTCTATAGAGGGCTGGGACAGGTGCGCTATTCACTGATGTTTTAACCCATTGTCATCCAGAGACTGGGTGCCCCGCCCAGCTGTGCTTGTTCTCTCTCTCTCTCTCTCTCTCTCTCTCTCTCTCTCTCTCCTGTCACCTCTCCTGATCCCCAGTGTGTGCAGGACCATGGACAGCAGCCGCTGGCCAGAGTGGATCAGCCCAGTCAAGGCCCTGGAGCTACAGCAACTATCCCACACCTGGGAGCAGCCTGTCTTCCAGGAGCGGCTCCAGCTGCAGCACATAGAGGCTCCCCACCGCCAGATAAAAGGTCCACTGCCCAGATCCTGGGGACTTCACTCTGGGACTGCTTCACTAGTGCTGTGTGATCGTCCCCACAGATGCTGACCTAAGCCTGTGTCTCCCAGATGAGCACACACAGAGTCAAGGAATACACAGAGGTCTTATTGTTTACTTTAACGGACTGGGATCTGTCAGTGACACAAGACTGAAACTTCCACTTTCACATGAGTCTTATTATCCCTGGTATAGAACTGGCACTGATCAAGACAAAACTCTAAATGAAGTTAAAGTGGCCATTGTATCAAGAATGTATTCTGTTTAAGTTGTGTTCATAATGAGGTCTGAGTAAGACTAAGCAAAATTCAAATTAAAAAAGGTTGAATGAATACCTGTATTGCTGTCCATGGCACTGAATTCCTCTGGGATTCGACGATAGCAGGAAACTATGGCGCTTTCCAAAGAGGAGGTGAACAGCGCTCCTCTGCTCATCTCGCGCTACTACACCTGTCACAGTCACATCATTTATCATTTCACCTGAATCGAAGAGCATTTGTCACAAAATGTATTTTGAAACATATTTAATATTGATGACTCGTACACCGAAACGACTTTCGTTGATAAGCTTTCATAACATCATCTTCATTGTCGTTCCACGATTCTCCAGCAGGGGACTTCCTAAGGCTACACATGTCTGACGGATCAACAGTGTGCACAACAGGCAGGTTTTTGTACAGCCAGTTAATCAGACTGAATCACTGTGGTGGACTTTCGGTGGCGGGACCAAACTGGAAGTCGGCAGTAAGTGGTTATACAAACAAGCCTTTTCAACATTTTCCACAGAAATATTAGAAGATTCTATCTGTTTTAATACATTCGTTTTACATTACGTTTCTGCGGGTTGTTTGCATTTTACATTCCACATTCTATTTTCTGCCGGCTGAATCAGTCGTTGAGCTAGAAATAAAATAAAAGATATGCATGTGAAAAGCTCAAAAGAGTACTATACATTTTCACATACAAATCCAAGTACATGCAACATTTTTTTTACAAGCGAATCGTTGATACATTTGAAAAGCTGCGTGAAGTAGTAAAGAATGGAAAAGCCAACGGTCGGCTGTGTCTCTAGAGTGAGAGGTTTTTGTACGGCGCGTGAATGAGTCTGTATCACTGTGGTACACTTTCGGTGGCGGCACAAAACTGTCAGTTGGACGTAAGTAATTCTCTTCCACATCCCTCACTGTCGATGTTTTTGCGTTTTTTTTTTTTTTTTAATATGCTGCAATTTTCCGACGTTCGATGTCGTGAATCAAAATTGTAATTCTGGAGATGCGTGAATGAAAAACAGAAATGTTAGTCAAATGATGTCAAATACTTTTTATTCTAGGACATTTTGACTTCAGGCAGTTTGTCTTTATCGTAGACCTGTTGATGTTTAGATGACCGACCTGCAATAACTTTCTTTTTTGCGCTCGAGAGTAACTAAATTAAATTGCATTGGCTCCTTTGCCGTCGGCAGGATCACTCTGTACGAGCATGTATTTTATGGCACAGTCTGCAAAACGACAATCTCTTTCTCAGTAACGTAGAATAAAATAGTGTTGTCCACCTAACCCTAAAAAATTTAAATGATTTAATCAGAGTTATTTATTTTTCACACTTGAAAATGAAATTGGATCATAGCCTACTTCATACACTTCGTCGTTTGTGTTGGTTATGAAATCCGATCGTTTTATTTATTCAAATTTTATTTTAATTTTTATTTGCGATCGCATTATTATATTAAGAATGTTGTTACATTACAGACTTATGTTCTGATGTCATAACATTCTCTAGTCTACAGTATATTATGTTTATAGATTTTTTTTTAAAAAGCGAGGAATTTCCAATGCAATGAAAATATTTACCAAATGCTTTTGATAACTTGATGTAAAAGTTTTATGAAAATTGTTTCTTGCTGCCGGAGTGCGTGTTCAGTTCATATACGTGAGGGAACACAACGGGAACCTGGTGGTTCATTCTATATGTTTTCAGCGTGAATATCAGTATGTATCCATTCTTTTGCAAGCCGCTGCGTATTGTATAGGGTCTATGGTGGGCTACTGAAATAATCGACAGTTCAAGCTGCAAAAGTGGAGTAAATTGAAAGTGCTGCACTAGAAGCAGTTCTGGTTGTGATGAAGAATTTTATCATTGTTAAGTACTACCGTCACAATCTGATAATAATGGAATGCATTCAGACAGAACCTTTAATAATGCCAATGTACTTTATATTGTAGAATATAAAGCAAATGCAAATAAAGTCTATTCAGACATTCCAAATAAGTTGTAAGTGATAACTTCTGTATGACATTTCACGTCTCAGTCTCATTGCAAGGACAGAATGATTGACACATGGGGGTTGGGGGGGGTGCGTGTCCACTGTCTGACCTCACTGTCTCTGCCCTGTCTCCCAGGTGACACAGTTCCCGCCCTCACAGTCCTGCCCCCCTCCAGTGTGGAGGTGAAGCAGGGGAAGGCCACACTGGTGTGTCTGGCCAACAAGGGCTTCCCGTCAGACTGGACTCTGCGCTGGAAAGTGGACGGTACCAGTAGGAGCTCGGGCGTGGCCGGGAGCGCCGGGGTCCTGGGGAAGGACGGCCTGTACAGCTGGAGCAGCTCCCTGACTCTCAGTGCGGATGACTGGATGAAGGCGGGGTCACTGACCTGTGAGGCCACAAAGGGCTCCCAGGCTGCCCCCCCTCAGACACTGAGGAGAGCTGACTGTGCTGAGTAGGGCGGGTGCAGGCCCAGCTCACACACTCTGATCACACTGTGTTTACCCTGCTCTGCTCTCAGCCTCTCTGCTCCTTACTGCTGCACACTGAGCTGGGCCTGTGTGTGAATCCTTCCTCCAGCCTGAGCTGTCACTGCTAATGTCTCACATGTGCTCTGCTTGTGTCCTCAACAAATATGCATACCTGCCTGCTTATTTGTGTTTGTGTGATTTTGGCAATAGCTGTTAGATAAAAGTCATTGAAATAATAAAGATTCTTTGAAAAGTTATTGTTTGACTGGCTGTTATTATAAAAAATAGACTTTTGTGATCCTGTTGTTTTTGTGCAAAATCTGTAGTGATTCCACCAAAAGGCCAGCCCTCACTCTGATGAAATCACAATTATGTTCTTGCCACTGAAATACTTTTGGAATACTCCCAAGAATTCAAATAAGATAATAATAATAAAACTTTTTGTGTTAATATAAAAAGAATGTATATTATTTATTGAGTCAGTGGTTTAATTCTAAATAAGTTTTCATTCCTGTCTGTACTGTATATTTGACACAAATTTATTGAGAAACCACTAAGAAATATTACACGAGTTTTCTTTTCATGAAAAATACAATTATAATTAATTACGAAATTACTATATACCAATTTATAGGAGACTCAGACAGAGACCAGATGGAGGTGATGAGAGGTTGTGTGTGAAATAACTGATCTGGAATCAGTTAAGGAGGGGCAGTCCCAGCTCTGGAGGCCTGCTGAGAGGAGCAGTGATGTGTGAGCGCGCTCAGTGCAGTTCTGTGCAGCAGGATGTGTGCTCTGCTCACACTAACCCCCTGGGGACGGCCCAGACACCTGGCCACAGTGCTGCTCTATTCCCAGATTGAGTCAGTCCCACTGAGGGACAGCAGAACCAGCCTGCCCCGCCCTGCATATGCAAATCTGAGTTTCACCCCCACAGCTTGCAGTTTCTCAGCCCAAAATACCCCACCACTGAGACAGCTGTTTGAGCATGAGGAGGTAGAGGGCTCATTCTGTAGTGAGGTGAGAATAGAATGTGTTTGCATCTTACGGTTGTCTTAGCGTGAATCTCTGATTAGAGATTTCACATCTGAGGAAACTTGCACTCTTATTTATCGGTATGGAAAAATAATGTCATACTTAAACTTAACCTTTAATTATCACCATATCATAAATACAGTCTAATCTAAAAATTTGATTGTGCATTAAAGTGAGAAAATATTTTTTAAATGAAGATAAGCAGTCAAGCAAAACTATGTTTTCATTTTAAATGCATAAATTAATAAAATAAAGAAAAATGGTTTCTCGGTTCATAAATACTCAGAAAACAACATATTCGTACAAACATTTGATGATTACAATTGTTATTTGCCTTTCACATACTCCAAAGATTGTCAAAAAAATTATTTTCATCATTTTAAAATTTTCAGTGGCTCCAATGAGTGTTTTAGTCATTTAGTGTTTCCTTGTGATTTCATGGAGTGAAAAATTTAATTGTATCTGTTCCACTTCTTGAATGGAGAAAAAGAGGTCTCCATAACTATTAAGTTATTGGTTAAAACATTATTTTGGATTTAAATAATTGAAATTTTATATTAAATTAATCCTGTTCCATGTAGCACCAGGTAAGACTACACCCATTTCTTCTCCACTCACATACTTCTGCTGTTTGGTGCATTAGAGGGGTCTCTTACAGTTGGTGACCTTGACACTTGACGGGTATCTGAGGGGTTTTCTTACACTTTTATACATTCCATCCTTCAAATTTCCAGATACACAATGCTGCATTTATTCAGCAAACACAAACAGGTTTTGATAATACTAACCCTGTACTGACCCCATGCCTGAAATATAATGGATGCCTGTGCAATTGAATACATTAAGCTCAAGGGATATCAATTCAAAATGAATGCATTGATGTCTTTTGAGTTTAAAATGATCTCATTTAATAATATGGGAGCTTGTCATGGAATTCTGTCCATGCTGTATCATGCTACGTTGTGGTTAAATTGAATAACTAATAACAAAATTTGAAACTTAAAATAATATGATGATCGTGCCAATCAAAGAAATACTGTCGCAGAAAATAATCAATTCTGTGATTCAGTGCATCGTGGCTGAGATGTCACCAGGATCCCATCAGAACAGAAACACCTTTAATTACATAAACTCTGATGTATGTATTCAACTCAAAATACCCTTCAGACAGTAGTTCATTTGAAATCCCACTCCTTCCTCCTCTAGGAGAAAGTACACATCCTCTGCTTTTGGGTGGACTCAGTACACCCAGGTGATCATTGCTGCTTGTGAAATGATACTCTGTGTTCCCTGTGATGTTGTGGTACAGAAGTGTGTGTGGTTCAGCAGCAGCTCTGTTATAGGTTCTGTGTGACACAGAGAAGCTCCTCTTCAGTACAGAGGGGTGTGTATTCAGGACTGAAGCTCATTGTCGCCCCCTACTGCCCTGTTGTAAATACTGGTGTTCCAGATCAGTGCCTCCACCCTCAGCACCTGCAGTAGGTCCCAGCTGCAGCAGTGCAGTCTCTGTGCAGTCTGACTGAGGGAGGTTTTTGTACGGCTCTCTATCACTGTGTGAACACCCAGCTACTACCGATCTGATGTAAACTCTGACAGTAATAATCTCCTGCATCTTCAGCCTGGACTCCAGTGATTTTCAGTGTAAACTGAGTCCCAGATCCACTCCCACTGAAACGATCAGGAATCCCAGACTGGCGACTTGTGGCATAATAAATCAGAAGTTTAGGAGCCTGACCAGGTTTCTGCTGGTACCAGCTGAGGTAGTTGCCACTGTAAACGCCCTGACTGGTTGTACAGCTGATAGAGACAGTGTCTCCCAGCTGAACAGACTGAGCTGCTGGATTCTGAGTCAGAACTATATCTGCCATTGATTCTGAAAAACAAAATATGAAAATGGATGACAATTACCTTAATACTGACAAACAACATGCAATACTCTGGTTAATTTGATAATACAATGAGGGCAATTTTTGTAAAAGCAGTTTTGTTGTGAGAAGTAAAAAAGAAAATGTGAATTATAACCAAAATCCTAAGTTAAAACAGAGTTGTCTAGCTCACCTTGTACAAGGAGTCCCAGCATCACCAGCAGTAAAAATTTTGACATCATCATAATGCTGCTTGTGTCAGTGTCTGTGAAATGACTGTTCAGTCACTGATCAGTACTGGGAGTCTTAAAGTGTGTGGAGCAGTGAGGCAGGACAGGTATGCAAAGCCCCTTCCTCTATACAAACCCTGTAACACACTGTTAGAGGAGCTCTGATGTGTGAACAGCAGTGGGTCTATAGAGGGCTGGGACACGTGCTGTTTTTACCCTTTTAAACGTTTAAATGTCAATCTTACTATTTTTGGCTTTGTAATGTATGATTTTTGAAGCATAACTGGTGAAAACAAGCTAGCTGAATATGTATTATCGTTGTGTCAAATGTGTGTTAAATTCACGTTGCGTGTTCTGATTGTAGTTTCTTAATTGGAGGTCAGAAAGTCAAAGACATCAGTCAGGCGCTGGATATTTTGGAGTAAAAGTCCATCCATTTAGAATAAATTAAACATGGAAATACAATATTATTATGAATGTTCACTGTTTTCACTCATTCTCAGTTTTTAAATCGCATGATAAATAATGCAACCATCAATGCACATTTCATGTTCATCTGTCATGTTTGAGCTAAATCACTACATTTATCTTACAAAATTACAGCAGTAACTCAGTGGGTTATAAAGGGGGTGATGCAGTTATCACAGTCTGTATGGTGTGTGAAAGGCCCCTTATGTGTCCTGTAGTGACACAGGCAGATCACTCTCATCTCCCGCTCAACAAGGAGAGGTACTCCATCATGACTGCTTTACTGGTATTCATGATTTGAATCCTGTGTGAATCAGATATGTCTGTTGGTTTTACATACCCGCTGTTTAAAAATTTCATGCACACAATGCTACTTTTTCTCACTGAAATCAAACGTGTTCTGGTAATACTAATCCAGTACTGAATCCATGCCTGAAATATGATGGATGCTTGTGCAACTGCTCGATATATGTCAACTTAAAAAAATCTCTAAGCTTATATCATGTGACTTTGTTATGGAATTATGTGCATGCTGTTTTGTCTGAAGTAAAATTCTCAAACGGTGATGAATAATAATAATATTTGATACATTAAAGCTTGGATAAAAATGTAGGAAAAATGCTTGGTATTCACTTGTTTGTGTGATACCATTACATCATGACAATGTTTCACAGATTATTACTGAAATGATAATAATGCAAATGATAGAAATGATATCTCAGATAACAGTAAAATCTGATACTGTGACTCAGCCCGGCACAGCTGCGATGAAACCAGGATTCCACCAGAATAGACGTACCATTAATAATACATTATCATGTATGTATTGAATACATAGTCATAATAACTTTTCTGGAAGCAATTCATTTGAAATCCCACTCATTCCACCTCTGGGAGAATGTACACTTCCTCTGCATTAGTCTGAACTCCAGAGCAACATGGAGATGATTGCTGCTTGTGAGCTGATGTACTGTGTGATGCCTGTGATGTTGTGGTACAGAAGTGTGTGTGGTTCAGCAGCAGCTCTGCTACGGGTTCAGTGTGTGTGACACAGAGCAGCTCCTCTTCAGCACAGAGAGGTGTGTATTCAGGGCTGTGGCTCGTTGTTGCCCCCTACAGCCCAGTTGGCAGTACTGCTGTCCCAGACCAGTGCCTCCCCCCTCAGCACCTGCAGTAGGTCCCAGCTGCAGCAGTGCAGTCTCTGTGCAGTCCGACTAAGAGAGGTTTTTGTACGGCTCTCTATCACTGTGTGAGCGGCGTGCTCAAGCCCTGCTGACAGTAATAATCTCCTGCATCTTCAGCCTGGACTCCAGTGATTTTCAGTGTGAACTGAGTCCCAGATCCACTCCCACTGAAACGATCAGGAATCCCAGACTGGCGAGTAGTGGCACTATAGATCAGAAGTTTAGGAGCCTGACCAGGTTTCTGCTGGTACCAGTGGAGGTGGTTGCCACTGTAAACACTCTGACTGGCTGTACAGCTGATAGAGACAGTGTCTCCCAGCTGAACAGACTGAGCTGTTGGATCCTGAGTCAGAAGTATATCTGCCATTGATTCTGAAAAACAAAGCAGGGAAATGGATGACAATCACAATAATATTGACAAACAACATGCAATATTCTGGTGAATTTGATGATAAAATAAGGTCATTTTTTAAAAGAAGTATAAAAGAAAATGTGAACCAAAACTAAAATTCCAATTTAAAATCGATTTGTCTTTCTCACCCTGTATAAGGAGTCCCAGCATCACCAGCAGTAGAAAGTTTGACATCATCATAATGCTGCCTGTGTCAGTGTCTGTGAAAGGACTGGACAGTCACTGATCAGTACTGGGTGTCTTAAAGTGTGTGGAGCAGTGAGGCAGGACAGGTATGCAAAGCCCCTTCCTCTATACAAATCCTGTCACACACAGTTAGAGGAGCTCTGATGTGTGAACAGCAGTGGGTATATAGAAGGCTGGGACATGTGGACTCTTCACCGCTATTTTAGCTGTTGTGATGCAAGAACTTCATGCCCCACCCAGCTGTGCTCGTTTTTCTCTCTCTTGCCTGCACTCTCAATAAAGATCTGTTAATATACAACACACAGTTTTTTTTTTTTTTACTACTTTGGCAGTACAATTATGCTGTACAATTAATGTGTTAGTGAGACTTTTTAACACAGACTGTGTTGAAATTACACAAATCGGATTATCAGGCTTATCTTTGTTTTTTTGTTTTTTTCTTTTTTGTTGCAAATTCCAATCTCTCCTTTCTGTCCTTGTTGCTGATGAGAGGTTTACATCTAGAAGTGTAGCCTTTGTAATTTGCCTCTATGTTTTTTCACACTGTGTCCTGTGATACTTTCACTCCTAATGTATAGAGATCACCAGCAATTATTTGAGGATTTAGATTTTTTTCCCCCACAACTTTTTCACCACTTTCTCATTTCCTCCAGGTTTCATTTCAAGCACATACTGAATTTAGCACCATGGTCATTTGCTTTGAAATACAAATTTGATTACTACAGAGGGAAACAACTGCAACACAACTGTCCCAATACATTTGCATGAAACTGTAGTGGATCCCAAACATGATAGTGGCAGAGGTTTCCTAACAAGTTCATACCTCAATTGAAATCAGAATGCGTAAGCTGATGTATACTAAAGATTTATTTACAGTAGTCCACTGTATTAAAACTATAGTACGTGTAACAATGTATTGTTATTATGTATGTAAGGGATGCAAGGGAATGAAAGGGATTAGTTCATCCCACAATGGTAAAATCAGGGGAAATGTCGTAAAGATATATAACTAGTAAAATAAATTTTTTAGGCCACACTGGACGCACCAACAAAACAACAAAACAAAGCTACAAAGCAAACGCCGCGTAGATTAGCCTACGTGTTTTGACGTGTGTTGCCTTGCTGTTGAAATAAAAATAAATGCATTATTATAAATACAGTGGAGTATAAAACCTGCGCACGGTGTTTACGAATCATGGAAACTTGGCTGCTGGCCACATGCTGACTCAAATTTGCAAATCGAAAGTTGTTTTTACAACAGCGGCGAAACAAAATAGAGGACTTGAGTTTCGTTTTCCAAATTCCACACGTGATAAGAGGGACGGACAACAACATGGGCTGTGCAGCGAAACCTATAAAAGTGCTCGGGCTGGAAAAGTAGACTACATCCTGGAAATTTCAGCAGTTTCGTAAGCTTACATCTTACGAACAGAAGAGGTACAGAATGAACACAGGTGCGTATGTTGATAGCAATTCTTCAGTTAGCTTGACGAATATTGTTCGAAATTCTAGATGTACCGCCTATAGATCCAGTAAAGAGAATAAAGTGACTTACATTGCTATGTCTAAATATGTACTAATTTCCCAGATTGGACTCCCACGCTGTGGCGTGATACTTTCGACGAAATGTTGGAAGAAGAATTAGAATACAATGACAGCTGGATTGTTCAGTTCAACTACAGCCTACAAGAGAATCTCTCTAAAGAGGAGAGGAGGGGATGGAAGATCTACTGCCATCGTGCCTACGGAAAGTACGTATTCAGCGGTCTTTTCGTGAGAAAACAATGTTCTACAAACTGCGACTGTCATTAACCATCTTCGTTGTATGTATAAACAAGCAGGCAAAAAACAATGAAATAAATATATAAATAACGTAAGTGAGGGATCTTATTAAAATTCTCTATGTATGTATATATATATATATATTGAAAGTCTAGTCTTTTGTTGACTTAACCTTAATTTTGTGGCAATTCAGACATTTGTGTTAGACATTGTATTGTGAGGGAGGGGAAGTGTGAAGATCAGACGCGACCAAACAGGGGATCTATAAGTTACCGAAGGGCACTCCAGTACCCACTAAGTTTCGTGAGAGACGAAATAAGGGGGTGCTATACTCCTAAGGGACGCATCCCAAATAATAATAAACCCCTAAACGGGTAACTGAGGAAGGAGTATTAAAAAAAAGGAACAAGGAAACGAGAAATAAAGAACAAACGACTTCAAACCGAAGCTGAGGACAAGAAAATGTCTTTTCACAAACAAACAGAAGACGTTCTGAGGCCAACTAAAACCAGGGGGAAAACTGGTTAGTAAGAAGCGGAAAGATTTGTGCCACGAAGGTGACACAGTCACCCCTAAAAACCGCCAACCTCAGAATCTGGACAAATACCGTCCTAATACCTTTCTCCCAAAAAAAAAAACAAAACTGAAGTCTGAATTCCTTGGTTCATAAAATACTTGTACCTTGCTCAGAAAAGAGCCAGGGAACTGGCTAGAGCAAAACACGTTACACTCAAGCACCGTTCCACTGCCTGCTGACGCTTTAAATACCCAGCCACAGGTGTGGCTGGTAATCAGCGGAAGATGTGAGCAGCCAACAGGTGAAACAGATCACCATGGTAATCCTGCAGGAATGCAAGGAATGTTAGGGCAGGAACAATCATCCCACAGGAACCAAAAATAATGATTAGCCGAGCGGCTAACCTGCGAGCTCGAAACTAATCGTCCCCAAACACCAAAAGAACGATTAGCCGAGTGGCTAATCTGAATGCTAACAACTGAGCCGGTGCAGACACGGAAAAATGATCTACCCTGCACAGAAACCGTGACATGTATGTGTCCCCCCTGACTCCTGCATTGGTGGTGTATTTCCTTAGTCCTTAATCGGGGGTAGACTGCTAGAGATGCTTCTAGAGAGGTTTCTGGATTTATTCTTTCCTGGCTTGATTTAACTGCTTGATTGATTATTACGAGACTAAGGCTGAATATTCAGTCTGAATGGTGCCATGCGGCACATCCCAAGCTCATAGTCATCTGTATTCAATAGCCTAATGAATCTAATTGTTGAGTTCAATATCATCTGTATTCAATAGCCTAATGAATCTAATTGTTGAGTTAATTATATTGTTGCTCGTTGTAGTTACCTCCAAAAAAAGCCATTTTTGGTCAGTCACGCAAATATTGCGCTGTTACTTTTGTCAGCAAATCAATGATGGGGCACTGCCACCATGTGGTGTATGCATGTTTTGTATGTTTTCAGTTGATTAATGGAAACACAACAAAATACAAAGACTGAACAATCATCTTCTTGGCCTCTTATCTCAGATTTAGGTGTGGTACCTGTTCCAAAGATTGGCCATCGGCCCGGGTTACTCTTCTCTTCCACTACCGCCTGCGCAGCGAGGCAGCCCGGGGGACGGTGATCATGCGACCCTTCAGACAGGCGTGCCGGGGCTGCAGTGGGAACTTTGAGCTCCCAGGGTTCTCCATGGAGGAAGTAGAGAAGGTCCTGCTCAAGCTGATTGGCAAGATCAAGAAGAACTGCTACGGTGAAGAGGAAGAGGACAACAGCGATTCCTGCTCCCCTGAGAAAGTGCGGACGAAGCCGCATGAGAGTTCGCTGTGTGAGGCCTGTAGTCAGGGGATCTGCTGTGTGGAAGACTAGTTTCCACAGAGCCTAGTCTAGGAACTGGGAAAGGAAACATGATTACCTCAGGAGCCCCAACAGGCAACATGAGGTGCTCAAGTGGTTACCTGAGACAAATAATTTCAAAATGGTTTTTTGTTTTTTTTAACGATGACAGAAAAAATGCACTTTACGCAATATATATTTAACCAACGTAATATGGAAGAAAATATTTTGAGAGGCCTGAGGGCTAGGAGTTGTTTGCAGGGGTGATTAATAAAATCTCATGTGCATCTCACAACTCTTTGGAGTGATATTGTGTATACGCAGAAACACGTTATAGTGTGTTTTTTATATTTTTTAATGATATAAAATAGTAATGATCTAAACTATTGTTTAAATGCTTCAGGCTTCATTTGTGAGACACAATGCTTTACGCAATATTTTCAAGGACTTAAAAAAAAATTCAAGTTATCTTTCTTATGTCGCTGTTAATACAAAACTTTCTTATATTATTTTCCATGTAAAATGACTGGATAAATACACAGTGTTACTAGCTTGCTGAGAATACTCATGGACGTTAAGTACTTTCTTGTCAAATAACAAACAAAAAATGTATTACGGAAGTTTGGTGTTTCAGAGCCCCTCAGTGTCCTGGGTCAGTGCCTCCCCCCTCAGCACCTGCAGTAGGTCCCAGCTGCAGCAGTGCAGTCTCTGTACAGTCCGACTGAGGGAGGTTTTTGTACGGCTCTGTATCACTGTGTGAGCGGCGTGCTATAACCCTGCTGACAGTAATAATCTCCTGCATCTTCAGCCTGGACTCCAGTGATTTTCAGTGTAAACTGAGTCCCAGATCCACTCCCACTGAAACGATCAGGAATCCCAGACTGGCGAGTTGTGGCAATATAAATCAGAAATTTAGGAGCCTGACCAGGTTTCTGCAGGTACCAGTGGAGCCAGTAACTCACGCTCTGACTGGTTGTACAGCTGATAGAGACAGTGTCTCCCAGCTGAACAGATTGAGCTGCTGGATCCTGAGTCAGAACTATATCTGCCATTGATTCTGAAAAATAAAACATGGAAATGGATGTCAAAGCACATTAATATTCTCAAACACTGTGCAATATTCTGGTAAATTTGACTATGCATTTATGACAATGCTGTGAACAAAGTTGCTTTCTTAAAAGTAAAGAAATAAAATGTAGCATGACGAAAATCCAAAGTTAAACTGGATCCGTCAATCTTACCCTGAGCAAAGAGTCCCAGCATCACCAGCAGTAAAACGTTTGACATCATCATAATGCTGCCTGTGTCAGTGTCTGTGAAAGGACTGGACAGTCACTGATCTGTACTGGGGGTCTTAAAGTGTGTGGAGCAGTGAGGCAGGACAGGTATGCAAAGCCCCTTCCTCTATACAAATCCTGTCACACACAGTTAGAGGAGCTCTGATGTGTGAACAGCAGTGGTCTATGGAGAGCTGGGACACGTGCTCTATTCACTGCTGTTTTCCCCAGTCAAGCATTTGAAAGTCAATATTACTATTTTTGGCTTTGTAATGTATGATTTTGTAAGTATAACTGGTGAATACATGCAGGCTGAATATGGCTTATCATTCTCTAAAAAATGTGTTGAATAAATTCACATTGTGTGTTATAATTTTAGTTTCTTTATGGGAGATCAGACAGTAAAGGACATCAGTCAGACTCCGGAAATAATTCAAGTGCAGTCCATCTGTTTAGAATTTATGAAAAGTGAAAAACAAGATTATAATGAATATTCTCTGATTTCACTCAGAAAACATTCTTTTTTAAATTTAATGCAATTGAATTTTGACAACTAGCAATGAACATGCTTGTGCTTAAATATTGGAAAACTGACTTAACCTTGCAAAATTGTATTCCATGTTTTAAACAAAGGTTTATCGTAATTTTTTATCTAAACTGTAATTCCTCCATCAGTCCTGGAGGACACAGAAAATCCTGCTTTTTCCCATGTCCTGACAGCAGCCACTAATTTTCATTTTGCTCTCAGCCAGCTGAGCAGCGCAGCCACTGAATCTGGGAGCTCACACTGTGCAGCTGGTACAGGCAGACTGCAGGCAAACAGTCAACCAGAGGAATCACTATGTCCTCAGTGAGAAAGGGACAACTGGGCTGAATGAATCCCTCCCTCCTAAGGTGACCATTCAGATATATATATGTTCTCTTCTACACAGCGGCTCACAGGATTGGTCAGCAGTGCCTATCAGACTGTAGTTTGTGCTCCTTTATTATGGTGATAGAGGATCAGATCAGAAGCAGCAGTGGTGCTCTGATTGGTCAGGGTGTGTAACAGCAGCCTGTGTGATGTGTGCTGGGAGAGCTCTGGACTGAGTGACTCCACTGTGCTGGACTGCCTGCTGTTCACTGCTGCTGGGTTCTGTGACATCTTGTGTTAAACTCTTTTACAATGAATTCAAAATGCATAATCATTGGAAATTCATCGAAATTACATTCCTAAATAAAGGCTAGGATGCATTGAAATGAAAATGTAGTGCAATCTTTTTGAATAGGGAATCTGAATGATTTTATAATAATCCACTTTAGCTCAATGTTTTCAAGCAAAGCCCCTCAATGTCTCGGGTGAGTAGCTCCCCCCTCAGCACCTGCAGTAGGTCCCAGCTGCAGCAGTGCAGTCTCTGTGCAGTCTGACTGAGGGAGGTTTTTGTACGGCTCTGTATCACTGTGTGAATATATGTTCACTGTTGATGTAGTGAAAACTCTGACAGTAATAATCTCCTGCATCTTCAGCCTGGACTCCAGTGATTTTCAGTGTGAACTGAGTCCCAGATCCACTCCCACTGAAACGATCAGGAATCCCAGACTGGCGACTTGTGGCAAAATTAATCAGAAGTTTAGGAGCCTGACCAGGTTTCTGCTGGTACCAGTAGAGGTTGTTGCCAACGAAAACGCTCTGACTGACTGTACAGCTGATAGAGACAGTGTCTCCCAGCTGAACAGACTGAGCTGCTGGATCCTGAGTCAGAACTATATCTGCCTTTGATTCTGAAAAATAAAACATGTAAATGGATGTCAAAGAACATTCATATTTTCAATCACTGGGCAATATTATGGTAAACTGGAAATTAATGACAAATGCTGTGAACACAGATGCTCTGTCAAAAGTAAAGAAAGAAAATGTGGAATGACCAAAATCCAAAGTTAAAATGGATCCGTCAATCTCACCCTGAGCAAAGAGTCCCAGCATCACCAGCAGTAAAAAGTTTGACCCCATCATAATGCTGCCTGTGTCAGTGTCTGTGAAAGGACTGGACAGTCACTGATCAGTACTGGGGGTCTTAATGTGTGTGGAGCAGTGAGGCAGGACAGGTATGCAAAGCCCCTTCCTCTATACAAATCCTGTCACACACAGTTAGAGGAGCTCTGATGTGTGAACAGCAGTGGGTCTGTAGAGGGCTGGGACACGTGCGCTATTCACTTCTTTTTTTCCCAGTACAAATGTCAACAATCAAATGTCAACGTTACTGTTTCTGAGACTGTATCGTACACTTATAGATATGTGACTGTTAAAGACTAGCTGAACATGAGGTATGAATGTTAAATATGTGTTTAATATATTCACATTTTGTATGCTCTGATGACAGGTTCATTACAAGTGTTCAGAAAGTCAAGGACATCAGTAAGGTACATGGAATTATTCATTTACAGTCTATGCTATTTTATCCAGACAACATATTTATTGCGTGCATTTAGAGAATTATTTCTGAAATTAGATTGGACTTTTATAGATAAATAATTGGTCACGGGTGACAGCATATTGACTTATATTCCATTAAATTTGTATTTCATTCATTTCTGTGTTGTTTGTTCTGATATACATTTCAGTTTCAGAAATAAGAAATTTAGTGAAATCATGCATGCACAGGAAATGATTCAAAAAATGTATATCCTTGTGAAAACAATGTAAACTAAAACTGTATTAGAGTGAGCATTTCCTTTTGTCAATATGACCTGGTCCTTCCTTCATATAGCACTGTAGTTTTCAGATGATTATAATGAGGTTCTTTGTGTTATCAGAGGGATTACTGTGCTAACTGTAGAAGGGAACTCTCTACTTCACTCTCTACTGCTATGATCTCCAGTGCAGCAGTGGAACGCCCATTATTGTTCCATCAATGATTTATTTTTCTTTCTTTTAAAAAAATCTGAAATCGTATTTATTGAGTCATGCCTTCCATCTTCCATGCTCACTTTATCAATGTCCTCCATCACAATGTGATAGCACAGAAAAACTACATCTCTCAAAATGCACATTCTTCCAGCAACCACTTATTTTCCCCCATTGCAGATCACTCTGTTACATGTAGGGGGGGGGCACTGTACATCCTGTTCAGCATATATAGACAGACTACTCCATTGTCGGGCTGCTTCAAACTGCACCGGTTAGGTGTATGTTATACCAGCCTGGGGTTTTTTTCACAAACCAGGATTACTGAATAGCCGTCCTGAGCAAACCCCGGAACAGCTCTTTTTACTTCAGTCCATGTGCCATGTTTTGGAAGGTTCCGGGTTTTACTCAGTGCACTTACCTGGCAAACTCAGTAATCCTGCTTTATGAAACAGGGCCCTGTAGTTTCCTCTCCCTCGTTATACTGCAGTGCTTTTATATCAGGAGCAAAACAGCACTCTCTGTCTCCTCCCTGTGGTCACACATTGTAATGGCAGCTTGTGCCATGTATAGAACAGCAACCTGTAGTGGTGTCCTCTACAGCCATAGAATGCTGATTATTTGAAAAGTTAAAAGGGAGCACAGGGTTAGTCCTGCATTACTTATTCATATTTGGCCAAAATTAAACTTAAATCAGTCTTCAGTAAGCATGAAAATGTATCCTATTGTAAATCATTGCGATACTTAAAAACAATGCTTTTGATCACACCTACATCCATGCAAATTAATGTTCGATATTTCCTATGATGTATCAGTTTTTTCACAACCAAGGGTGAAAGTGAAGACAGTGCAGAAGATGGAGCTGAGTTTGGAGTTTGGGAAAGAGCAGGAGGAACACTGCTGGGGGGTGTGAGAGCCACTCTCATCACTGAATGCCCTGTAGCCGGTAGCTCATTGGTATTCGGTATTAATTTCCAAAGATGCTGTGCAACTACAGGACATGAATTATCCTAGAATGTTTCTGGGTCTCATCATCGAAATTAAGGGAACATTGACCAATGTGCAAATCTGTTTAGATTCTAAATTATAATTTACCCCTGAAAAATTCCTCAAATATGTAAAAAAAAAAACTAAAACATTACATTCAAAATATTTCACTTGTATGTGTTGAGTCCCACCTCTGGTCCTGTAAACGTAATTGAATAGTAATTCACCACTCCAGTCATTAGTTAAATCTGTTTATATTTCCTTGTGTTTACAACGTACTGATACCTCAGGTGTGTAAGTGTAAGTTTCTCAAGTGTATTCCTTCAATGAAAGGTTTATGCTGATAAAATTTAAATGGATCTTAACAGGAAAGTATTGGATGTGCTCACATTAATATTTAAAGAAATGGCATTAAATATTAGAATAAGAAAGTTATTATTGCACAAAACAGCTCAGAATTTGAGCAGAGCCCCTTGTGGTCACAGCCCAGTGCCTCCCCCTTCAGCACCTGCAGTAGGACCCAGATGCAGCAGTGCAGTCTCTGTGCAGTCTGACTGAGGGAGGTTTTTGTACGGCTCTGTATCACTGTGTGAACACCCAGCTACTACTGATGAGATGCGCACTCTGACAATAATAATCTCCTGCATCTTCAGCGTGGACTCCAGTGATTTTCAGTGAAAACTGAGTCCCAGATCCACTCCCACTGAAACGATCAGGAATCCCAGACTGGCGAGTTGTGGCATAATAAATCAAAAGTTTTGGAGCCTGACCAGGTTTCTGCAGGTACCAGTTGAGGTAGCTGCCACCATAAACGCTTTGACTGACTGTACAGCTGATAGAGACAGTGTCTCCCTGCTGAACAGACTGAGCTGACGGAGACTGAGTCAGGACTATATCTGCCATCGATTCTGAAAAAGAATAAACGTTAGTTTGAACATAAATATTTCAATAAAGTTTTTATATAATTGTGAATTTGAATATAAAAACAGCAAAAGATTTTGTGAAAAATTACCAAACATTTTCTAAAATATGACCAAAACCCCCAAGTGATAAATTACAATGAAATAAGATTTTCTCACCCTGAGCAAATAGTCCCAGCACCACCAGCAGTAAAATGTTTGACATCATCATACTGCTGCCTGTGTCAGTGTCTGTGAAAGGACTGGACAGTCACTGATCAGTACTGGGGGTCTTAAAGTGTGTGGAACAGTGAGGCGGGACAGGTATGCAAAGCCCCTTCCTCTATACAAATCCTGTCACACACAGTTAGAGGAGCTCTGATGTGTGAACAGCAGTGGGTCTATAGAGGGCTGGGACACATGCTTTGCTCACAGCTGCTTTTTATCCAGTTAAACACTCAAATGTCAATATTACTTTTTCTACCATTATACTGTATAATTATATTATTTACTGTTGTGTGTTTTCATCAGATGACACAGTAGCACTCTGTCCTTCCTGTGGGTAAATAGTGAAAAAAAATGTATATAAATCCCTTTAAATAAAAGCTATGATTTTGAACAGTAACCGCCTTTGAATTATTTGTTTACAAAACAAAATCTTTGGAGTATAAAGAAAAAATATGTCTATGTCCCAAACATCATGGTGCTCACTGTGTATGGGAAATGTAGTAGAGGTAAAAATGAGGATAGTACAACGGTCTAAGTGGTTATAAGGCTGAAGTAAGGGCTGCTGGGTAGCTCCCTCGGTAAGATTCCCGCATGCTGTACATTAGTGAGTGCCATTGTCTCAGACTGACTGTGGCCAGATATCCTGCTGGGTTGATGCACAACTAGCTCTTTGTCAGCCAATGGATTAATGGAAGGGATTCAGTCGATGGGGAGAGCAATGTTGCTTGAGTAAATCGCTGTTGGCCGTCCGGGCACCAGTGGCTTGTCCCCTGCGCATGCGTATGATTGGATCTCCTCCACCCCTTTTCTGTGTGTGCGCAGCTCTTGTGGCAGTGTGAACAGAAGCAGCTGGGTGGTACTGTGTCATTTTGAGGAGAAATGTGAGTTGTCTTCACTCTCCTGAACTGGCAGCAGGACCATACATGAGAGCATGCTTGGACGTAGTTTGCAAATTAGGCATACCCAATTCAGTGCAATTGGAGATGATGAATTTAAAATTGACTGCACAGCTATGATACCAGCATGATTCCATCTGAAAATAAATACCTTTAATGACACCAGTTATGATCCAACCATCCATTATCTATACCCGCTTATCCTGGGCAGGGTCAAAGGGGCTTCTGGAGCTTATCCCAGAATGCACTGGGTGAGATGCAGGTAACCAATTATCATCTATGTATTGAATACATAATCAAAATACCTTTCTGAGAGAAATTAATTTGAATATCCCTCTCATTCCACTTCTGGGTGAACGTTCACGTACTCTGATATTGGGTGAACTCAGCCAAACCTGGTGATCATAGCTGCTTGTGAAATGAATCTATGTGATTCCTGTGATGTTGTGGTACAGAAGTGTGTGTGTGTCAGCAGAAGATTGCTATGGGTTCTGTGTGCGACTCAGAGTGGCTCCTCTTCAGCACAGAGAGGGATGCATTCAGGACTGAAGCTCATTGTCGCCCCCTACTGGTCTGCTGGCAATTTGTCCCAGACCTGTGACTCCCCCCTCAGCAACCTGCAGTAGGTCCCAGCTGCAGCAGTGCAGTCTGACTGAGGGAGGTTTTTGTACGGCTCTGTATCACTGTGTGAACACCTAGCTACCACTGATCAGATGTAAACTTTGACAATAATAATCTCCTGCATCTTCAGCCTGGACTCCAGTGATTTTCAGTGTAAACTGAGTCCCAGATCCACTCCCACTGAAACGATCAGGAATCCCAGACTGGCGACTCGTGGCATAATAAATCAGAAGTTTAGGAGCCTGACCAGGTTTCTGCAGGTACCAGCTGAGACACTCACCACTGCTGTAAGTGTAAACGCTCTGACTGGCTGTACAGCTGATAGAGACAGTGTCTCCCAGCTGAACAGACTGAGCTGCTGGAGACTGAGTCAGAACTACATCTGCAATTGAATCTGAAAAAAAAAATGGAAATGGATGTCAATGCACATTTTAATTTAGTAATTTGCAGTATTCTGGTAAATTTGATTACTCTGTAATGGCAGCTTGCTTCAAAACAGCTGTTTTGTGAAAAGAAAAAACAAAAATGTGAACTATAACTAAAACCTCAAGTTAAAATAGTTCTTTCTTTCTCACCCTGTACAAGGAGTCCCAGCATCACCAGCAGTAGAACGACCAACATCATTATAGTGCTGCCTGTGTCAGTGTCTGTGAAAGGACTGGACAGTCACTGATCAGTACTGGGGGTCTTAAAGTGTGTGGAGCAGTGAGGCAGGCCAGGTATGCAAAGCCCCTTCCTCTATACAAATCCTGTCACACACAGTTAGAGGAGCTCTGATGTGTGAACAGCAGTGTATCTGTAGAGGGCTGGAACACGTGTTGTTTTTACCCTGTTAAATGTTTAAATGTCAGTCTTACTGTTTGTGGCATTGCAATGTATGATTTTAGACAAATAACTGGTGAAAAAAGGCTTGCTGAATATGTCTCAACATTGTATAAAATATGTGTTGAATAAATTCACATTGCATGTTAGTATTGCCGTTTCTTTATACACCTGTTCTTTTCACTGCTGTTTTTCCCCAGTCAAGCATTTGAAAGTCAATATTTCTGATTCTGACTGTACTGTATGATTATGGGTGTGTAACTAGTGAAAACTGGCTAAATATGAGGTATAATTGTAAAATATGTAGTTAATTAATTTAGACATTGTGTGCACTGATGACAAGTTCATTACAAGAGATCAAACAGTCTGGGACATCAGTCAGGCTCAAGGAATTATTCATTCACAGTATATCCATATGCAATCAATGAAAAGTTGAATACTTTATTACTGTGAAAGTTTCCAGATTTAATTCGGAAGACCTTCTCACCCTGTATTTAATGCAGTTTTATTTTGACAACTAGCACTGAACATTTTTGTTTTTAAATACAGGAAATACTAAGTTGATCTTGGTAAATGTAATACATGTTTTAAACAAAGATTTATCCTCATTTTTGTCCTAAACAGTAATTCCTCCATCCATACTGGAGAGCACAGAAACTCCTGTTCTTCCCCATGTGCAGCCAGCAGCCTCTAATTTTCCTTTAGCTCTCAGCCAGCTGAGCAGCACAGCCACTGAATCTGGGAGCTCACATTGTGCAGCTGGTACAGGCAGACTGCAGGCAAACAGTCAACCAGAGGAATCACTTTGTCCTCAGTGAGAAAGGGACAACTGAGCTGAATGAGTCCCTCCCTCCCTCCTGTGGTGACCTCACAGATAATGACATATTCCCTTCTACACAGCAGCTCACAGGATTGGTCAGCAGTGCCTATCAGACTGTAGTTTGTGCTCTTTTATTATGGTGTTAGAGGATCAGATCAGAAGCAGCAGTGGAGCTCTGATTGGTCAGGGTGTGTAACAGCAGCCTGTGTGATGTGTGCTGGGAGAGCTCTGGACTGAGTGACTCCACTGTGCTGGACTGCCTGCTGTTCACTGCTGATACATGCTGTGATATCTTCTTTTAAACTTTTAAGAATGAATTCATTTGGAAATGTGATATTTTATGTGAGAGCACTGCTTCAGAACAACATATGTCTATTGGCCAGGGAGAGATTATAAAGCAAAGTAACCGGAAATTCTTCAACATTGTATTCCTAATTAAAAGTTTTGATACACTGAAATTGAAACATATGATAATTATTTAGATTTGAGAGTATAAACATTTTTATAATTTACCATTGCTCAGTGTTCCAGATCAGTGCCTCCCCCCTCAGCACCTGCAGTAGGTCCCAGCTGCAGCAGTGCAGTCTCTGTGCAGTCTGACTGAGGGAGGTTTTTGTACGGCTCTGTATCACTGTGTGAACGGGTAGCTGCTGCACTGCTGACAGTAATAATCTCCTGCATCTTCAGCCTGGACTCCAGTGATTTTCAGTGTGAACTGAGTCCCAGATCCACTCCCACTGAAACGATCAGGAATCCCAGACTGGCGATATGTGGCAGCATAAATCAGAAGTTTAGGAGCCTGACCAGGTTTCTGTAGGTACCAGTTTAGACAAGTGCCCACACTCTGACTGGCTGTACAGCTGATAGAGACAGTCTCTCCCAACTGAACAGACCGAGCTGCTGGATCCTGAGTCAGCACTTTATCTGCTTTTGATTCTGAAACACAAAACATGGAAATGGATGTCAATGCATATTAATATTTTCAAACAATGTGCTCAATTCTGGTACATTTGACTATATTATGATGGCAACTTGTGTGAAAAAGGTTTCTTGCGAAAAGAGACAAACAGAAATGTGAACTACAACAAAAATCTCAAGGTAAAATGGATCCATCTTTCTCACCCTGTACAAGGAGTCCCAGCATCACCAGCAATAGAACGTTTGACATCATCATAATGCTGCCTGTGTCAGTGTCTGTGAAAGGACTGGACAGTCACTGATCAGTCCTGGGGGTCTTAAAGTGTGTGGAGCAGTGAGGCAGGACTGGTATGCAAAGCCCCTTCCTCTATACAAATCCTGTCACACAGTTAGAGGAGCTCTGATGTGTGAACAGCAGTGGGTCTATAGAGGGCTGGGACACATGCTTTACTCACTGCTATTTTCATCCAGACAGCATATTTATAGTATGCGTTAAGTGAATTACTTTTTTAAATTAGATTGCACTTTTATAGATCCATAATATGTCACGGGTGACAGCATACTGACTAATATGCCAGAAAATGTGTATTTAATAAATATCTGTGTTGTTTGTTCTGATAGACGTTTCAGTATCAGAAATAAAACATTCTGTGACATCATGCATGCACAGGAAAAGATTCAAATGTGGTATATCCTCATGAAAAGATCGTGTACTAAAACACTGTTACAGTGAGATTTTACTCTTCTCTTTATGAGCCGGTCCTTCCTCATTTTTAACAGTATAGTTCTCAGATGATTATAATAAGATTCTTTGTTTTATCAGAGGGAATACTGTGCAAACTGTAGAAGGGAACTCTCTACTTCACTCTCTACTGCTATGATCTCTAGTGCAGCAGTGGAACGCCCATTATTATTTCATCATTTATTTATTTATTTATTTTTCTATCTGAGGTCATATTTATTGAGTCATGCCTTCCACCTTCCATGCGCAGTTTATCAATGTCCTCCATCACTTTGTGAGAGCACAGAGAAACTATATCTCCTATAATGCACATTCTCCCAGCAAACACTTCTTTCCCTGCACTGCAGATCACTCACTTACATGTACAGGGAGAGAGTACATCCTGTTCAGCTTATATAGTCAGACTACTCCATTGTGTGGCTGCATTAAACTGCACTGGTTCGGTCTAAGTGTAATACCAGCCTGGGTTTTTTCACAAAGCAGGGTTACTGAGTTAGCTGGGTAACTGTGCTGAGTTAAACCCAGAACAGCTCTTTTTACTTCAGACTATGTGCCTTATGTTGGATGGTTCTGGGTTTTACTCAGTGCATTTATCCAGGTAACTCAGTAATCCTGCTTTATGAAACAGGGCCCTGTAGTTTCCTCTCCCTCATTATACTGTAGTGCTTTTATATCAGAAGAAAAACAGCACTCTCTATCGCCTCTCTGTGGTCACACAGTGTAATGGCAACTTGTGCCATGTATAGAAGCTCAACCCATAGTGGTGTCACCTACAGCCATAGAATGCTGATTACTTGAAAATTTGGAAGGGAGCACAGGGTGAATCCTGCATTACTTATTCAAATTTGGCCAACATTATGCTTAAAAAATCTTCAGTAAGCATGAACATTTCTCCTATTGTAAATCATGACGATACTTATGAACAATGCTTTTGCTCATAACTGCATCCATGCAAATGAATGAGCGAGATTTCCTATGATGTATCAGTTTTTTCACAACCGAGGGTGAAAGTGAAGACAGTGCAGTGAAAAGTTTATGCTAAAATAATTAAAACGGATCTTAAAAGGAAGGTTTTGGATGTGCTCACATTTGGAGAAATTGTATTAAATATTAAAAAATGAGCGTTATTAATGCACAAAACAGCTCAGAATTTGTGCAGAGCCCCTCAGTGTCACAGATCCATGTCTCCCCCCTCAGCACCTGCAGTAGGTCCCAGCTGCAGCAGTGCAGTCTCTGTGCAGTCTGACTGAGGCAGGTTTTTGTACGGCTCTGTATCACTGTGTTGGCAAGCTGTTCTGATCCTGAGTCGGAACTATATCTGCCATTGATTCTGAAAAACAAAACATTGAAATGGATGTCAATACACGTTACTATTCAAACAATTTGCTGAAATCTGTTTATTTGGACTAGTCTATCATGTCAACTTTTGTGAAAAGAAAACAATGATAATGTGATCTATAACCAATATCTGAAGTTAATGTGGATCCATCATTCTCACCCTGTACAAGGAGTCCCAGCGTCACCAGCAGTAAAACGTTTGACATCATCATAATGCTGCCTGTGTCAGTGTCTGTGAAAGGACTGGACAGTCACTGATCTGTACTGGGGGTCTTAAAGTGTGTGCAGCACTGTGCTGGACTGCCTGCTGTTCACTGCTGCTGGGTTCTGTGACATCTTGTGTTAAACTATTTTACAAAGAATTCAAAATACATAATCATTGGAAATTCATCAAAATTACATTCTAGGATGCACTGAAATGAAAATGTAGTGTAATCTTTTTGAATAGAGAATCTGAATGATTTCATAATAATCCACTGTAGCTCAATGTTTTCGAGCAGACCTCTCAATGTCTTGGGTGAGTAGCTCCCCCCTCAGCACCTGCAGTAGGTCCCAGCTGCAGCAGTGCAGTCTCTGTGCAGTCTGACTGAGGGAGGTTTTTGTACGGCTCTGTATCACTGTGTGAATATATATTTACTGTTGATGTAGTGGAAACCCTGACAGTAATAATCTCCTGCATCTTCAGCCTGAACTCCAGTGATTTTCAGTGAAAACTGAGTCCCAGATCTACTCCCACTGAAACGATCAGGAATCCCAGATTGGCGATATGTGGCAGCATAAATCAGAAGTTTAGGAGCCTGACCAGGTTTCTGCAGGTACCAGTGGAGGTAGCTGCCACCGTGAACGCTCTGACTGACCGTACAGCTAATAGAGACGGTGTCTCCCAGCTGAACAGACCGAGCTGTGGGAGCCTGAGTCAGAACTATATCTGCCATTGATTCTGAAAAAGAAACGGAAATGGATGTCAAAGCACATTGTTATTTAGTAATTTTTAGTATTCTGGTAAATTTGGCTCGTCTGTAATGGCAACTTGCTTCAAAATAGTTGTTTTGTGAAAAGAAAAAACAAAAATGTGAACTATAACTAAAACCTCAAGTTAAAATAGTTCTGTCTTTCTCACCTTGTACAAGGAGTCCCAGCATCACCAGCAGTAAAAAGTTTGACATCATCATAATGCTGCCTGTGTCAGTGTCTGTGAAAGGACTGGACAGTCACTGATCAGTACTGGGGGTCTTAAAGTGTGTAGAGTAGTGAGGCAGGACAGGTATGCAAAGCCCCTTCCTCTATACAAATCCTGTCACACACAGTTAGAGGAGCTCTGATGTGTGAACAGCAGTGGGTCTGTAGAGGGCTGGAACACGTGCTGTTTTTACCCAGTTAAATGTTTAAATGTCAGTCTTACTGTTTGTGGCATTGTAATGTATGGTTTTAGACAAATAACTGGTGAAAACAGGCATGTTGAATGTGACTTAACGTGTAAAATATCTGTTGAATAAATTCACATTGCCTCTTATTATTGTAGTTTCTTTATGGGAGATCAGAAAGTCAATGACATCAGTCAGGCGCTTTGAATTATTGGAATTGGAGTATATCCCTCTGGAATTAATGAAAACTGAAATACAATATTATTTTGAATGTTTCCTGATTTATCTCATTCTCAGTTTTTAAATTGCATGATAAATAATGCTCCCATCAATGCACATTTCATGTTCCTCCTTTATCTTTTAGCTAAATCATTACATTTCTTTCACAAGATTACAACAGTAACTCAATGGGTTTACAAAGGGAGTGATGCAGTATTCACTGTCTGTATGGTGTGTTTAAGAGCCCTTATGTGTCCTGTAGTTACACATGCAGATCACCCTCATCTCTTCTGAATAAGGTGAGGTATCCCACTGAGGGTGACTGCTTTACTGGTATTCATGATTTTAATTCTGTGTGAATCAGACATGTTTGCTGGTTTTACATTCCCTCTGTTTGAAAATTCTCGGCACACAATGCTACATTTGTTCACTGAACTCTGAACCAGACATGTTCTGGTTTTGTTAATCAAATACTGAATCCATGCCTGAAATATGATGGATGCATGTGCAACTGCTTCATGTCCCTTAAGTTAAAAAAAAAAAAATCCCCTGTCTAATAACAAGTGACTTTTTCAATGAATTTTATTCATGTTGTTTTGTATGAAGTAAAATGCTTAAAGGGTGATAAATAATAATGATATTTGCTACTTTATGCTTCGTAAAAACCGAAGGCAATATGCTTTGGAATCACTCATTTGAGTCACACAATTGCACCATGACAATATTCACTGATTATTACAAAAATGATGATCAGCGAAATCAAAAAAACTATTTCTCAAAAACAGTCAAATCTGAGACTGTGATTCAGTCCAGCACAGCTGTGATGAAACGAGGATTCCACCAGAATACATGCACCATTAATAATAAATCATCATGAATGAACTGAATACATACTCATAATAACTTTCTGGAGGCTATTCATTTGACACCCCACTCATTCCCCCTCTGGGAGAAAGTACACATCCTCTGCATTTGGTGGAACTCAGGAGCAATATGGTGATGATTGCGGCTTGTGAGTTGATATACTCTGTGTTTCCTGTGATGTTGTGGTACAGTAGTGTGTGTGTGTTTCAGCAGCAGCTCTGCTATGGGTTCTGTGTGTGACACAGAGCAGCTCCTCTTCAGTACAGGGAGGTGTGCATTTTGGGTGGTGGATCGTTCTCGCCCCCTACAGCCCAGCTGGTAGTGCTGCTGTCCCAGATCAGTGCTTCCCCCCTCAGCACCTGCAGTCGGTCCCAGCTGCAGCAGTGCAGTCTCTGTGCAGACTGAGTGAGGGAGGTTTTTGTACGGCTCTGTATCACTGTGTGAAGATACGTTCACTGTTGATGTAGTGGAAACTCTGACAGTAATAATCTCCTGCATCTTCAGCCTGGACTCCAGTGATTTTCAGTGTAAACTGAGTCCCAGATCCACTCCCACTGAAACGATCAGGAATCCCAGACTGGCGACTTGTGGCCCAATAAATCAGAAGTTTAGGAGGCTGACCAGGTTTCTGCTGGTACCAGCTGAAACAGTCATTGGCACTGTAGCAAGTGGGCACACTCTGACTGGCTGTACAGCTGATAGAGACAGTGTCTCCCAGCTGAACAGACCGAGCTGCTGGATCCTGAGTTAGGACAACTTGTGCAATTGTTTCTGAAAAATAAAATGGAAAAGAACATTTTAATATAAATATTTCTCTACATTACTAATATTCCTGGAAATAATGAACAGAAAGAAACTGGACAATTTTAATGAAAAGTAACAAAACATTTTTTTTCTAAATTATCATCAAAATTCAAAGTGATCAATTAAAATGAGATTGGAGTCTCTCACCTTGTACAAGGAGTCCCAGCATCACCAGCAGTAGAAAGACTGACCTCATCATAATGCTGCCTATGTCAGTGTCTGTGAAAGGACTGGACAGTCACTGATCAGTACTGGGGGTCTTAAAGTGTGTGGAGCAGTGAGGCAGGACAGGTATGCAAAGCCCCTTCCTCTATACAAATCCTGTCACACACAGTTAGAGGAGCTCTGATGTGTGAACAGCAGTGGGTCTACAGAGGGCTGGGACACATGCTTTACTCACTGCTATTTCATCTGGACAACATATTTATTCCGTGCATTAAGTGAATTATTTATGAAATTAGATTTCACTTTTATAGATCCATAATTGGTCACGGGTGACAACATTTTGACTAATATTCCAGAAAATGTGTATTTAATAAATTTCTGTGTTTGTTTTGAAAAACTTTCAGTATCGGAAATGAGAAATTCAGTGATATCATACATGCACAGGAAATTATTCAAATGTCGTCTATCCTTGTGAAAAGAATGTGAACTAAAACACTGTTAGAATGACATTTTCCTTTTGTCGTTATGAGCAGGTCCTTCCTTCATATTTAGCACTGTAGTTTTCAGATGATTGGAATGAGGTTCTTTGTGTTATCAGAGGGATTACTGTGCTAACTGTAGAAGCGAACTCCAGTGCAGCAGTGGAACGTCCATTATTGTTTCATCACTGATTTATTTTTCATTTTTTAAAAATACATTCATATTTATTGAGTCATGCCTTCCATCCTCCATCCCCATTCTTTCAATGTCCTCCATCATTTTGTGAGAGCACAGAGAAACCATATCTCCCATAATGCACATTCTCCCAGCAAACACTTCTTTCCCTGCACTGCAGATCGCTCACTTACATGTACATCCTATTCAGCTTATATAGACAGACTACTCCATTGTGTGGCTGCTTTAAACTGCACTGGTTCGGTCTAAATGTAATACCAGCCTGGGGTTTTTTTCCACAAAGCAGGGTTACTGAGTTAGCTGGGTAACTGTGCTGAGTAAAACCCAGAACAGCTCTTTTTACTTCAGTCCATGTGCCATATTTATGAGGATTCTGGGTTTTACTCGGTGCACTTATCCAGCTAACTCAGTAATCCTGCTTTATGAAACAGGGCCCTGTAGTTTCCTCTCCCTCATTATACTGTAGTGCTTTTATATCAGGAGCAAAACAGCACTCTCTGTTTCCGCCCTGTGGTCACACAGTGTAACGGCAACTTGTGCCATGTATATGTATAGAAGTGTAACCCGTGTTGTCCTCTACAACCCTAGAATGCTGATTACTATGCTGAAAATTTGGAAGGGAGCACAGGGTCAATCCTGCATTACTTTTTCAAATTTGGCCAAAAGTTTACTTAAATGAGTCTTCAGTAAACATGAAAATTCCACCCATTGTAAATCATGATGATACTTTTGAACAATGCTTTTGCTCACACCTGCATCCATGCAAATGAATGAGCGAGATTTCCTATGATGTATCAGTTTTTCACAACCGAGGGTGAAAGTGAAGTCAGTGCAGAAGATGGAGCTGAGTTTGGAGTTTGGGAAAGAGCAGGAGGAACACTGCTGGGGGGTGTGAGAGCCACTCTCATCACTGAATGCCCTGTAGCCGGTAGCTCATTGGTATTCCGTATTAATTTCCAAAGATGCTGTGCAACTACAGGACATGAATTATCCTAGAATGTTCCTCGGTCTCATCATCGTCATTAAGGGAACATTGACCAGTGTCCAAAAAATCTGTTTAGATCCCTAATTATAATTTACCCCTGGAAAAACCTCAAATACGTACAAACTTTACATTCAAGATATTTCACTTGTGTGTGTTGAGTCCCACCTCTGGTCCAGTAAATGTAATTGAATTGCAATTCACCACTCCAGTCTTTTGTTAAATCTGTGCATCTTTTCCTTGTATTTACAAAGTACTGATATCTCAAGTGTATAAGTGCCAGTATCTCAAGTGTAGTCCTTCAATGAAAGGTTAATGCTTATTTAATAAAAATTGATCTTAAGAGGAAGGTTTTGGATGTGCTCACATTAACATTTAGAGAAATGGTAATGAATATTAGAATATGTGAATTATTATTGCACAAAATTTGAGCAGTGCCCCTCAGTGTCACAGATCAATGCCTCCCCCCTCCCTCAGCACCTGCAGAAGGTCCCAGCTGCAGCAGTGCAGTCTCTGTGCAGTCTGACTGAGGGAGGTTTTTGTACGGCTCTGTATCACTGTGTGAACGGGTAGCTGCTGCACTGCTGACAGTAATAATCTCCTGCATCTTCAGCCTGGACTCCAGTGATTTTCAGTGTGAACTGAGTCCCAGATCCACTCCCACTGAAACGATCAGGAATCCCAGACTGGCGATATGTGGCAGCATAAATCAGAAGTTTAGGAGCCTGACCAGGTTTCTGTAGGTACCAGTTTAGACAAGTGCCCACACTCTGACTGGCTGTACAGCTGATAGAGACAGTCTCTCCCAACTGAACAGACCGAGCTGCTGGATCCTGAGTCAGCACTTTATCTGCTTTTGATTCTGAAACACAAAACATGGAAATGGATGTCAATGCATATTAATATTTTCAAACAATGTGCTCAATTCTGGTACATTTGACTATATTATGATGGCAACTTGTGTGAAAAAGGTTTCTTGCGAAAAGAGACAAACAGAAATGTGAACTACAACAAAAATCTCAAGGTAAAATGGATCCATCTTTCTCACCCTGTACAAGGAGTCCCAGCATCACCAGCAATAGAACGTTTGACATCATCATAATGCTGCCTGTGTCAGTGTCTGTGAAAGGACTGGACAGTCACTGATCAGTCCTGGGGGTCTTAAAGTGTGTGGAGCAGTGAGGCAGGACTGCCTGCTGTTCACTGCTGCTGGGTTTTGTGACATCTTGTGTTAAACTATTTTACAAAGAATTCAAAATACATAATCATTGGAAATTCATCAAAATTACATTCTAGGATGCACTGAAATGAAAATGTAGTGTAATCTTTTTGAATAGAGAATCTGAATGATTTCATAATAATCCACTGTAGCTCAATGTTTTCGAGCAGACCTCTCAATGTCTTGGGTGAGTAGCTCCCCCCTCAGCACCTGCAGTAGGTCCCAGCTGCAGCAGTGCAGTCTCTGTGCAGTCTGACTGAGGGAGGTTTTTGTACGGCTCTGTATCACTGTGTGAACACCCAGCTACTGATATAATGAACACTCAGACAGTAATAATCTCCTGCATCTTCAGCCTGGACTCCAGTGATTTTCAGTGTAAACTGAGTCCCAGATCCACTCCCACTGAAACGATCAGGAATCCCAGACTGGCGTGTTGTGGCAAGATAAATCAGAAGTTTAGGAGCCTGCCCAGGTTTCTGCTGGTACCAGCTGAGCTCGTTGCCATTGTAAACGCTCTGACTGACTGTACAGCTGATAGAGACAGTGTCTCCCAGCTGAACAGACCGAGCAGCTGGAGCCTGAGTCAGGACTATATCTGCCATTGATTCTGAAAAATAAAAAAATGGAAATGGATGTCAATGCATATTAATATTTTCAAACAATTTGTTAAATTCTGATACATTTGACTAGTCTCTGATGGCAACTTTTGTGGAAAATGTTGTTTTCTTTGTGAAAAGAAACAAACAAAATTGTGAACAACAAAAAAAATCTCAAGGTAAGATGGATCCATCATTCTCACCCTGTACAAGGTGTCCCAGCGTCACCAGCAGTAAAAAGTTTGACATCATCATAATGCTGCCTGTGTCAGTGTCTGTGAAAGGACTGGACAATCACTGATCAGTACTGGGTGTCTTAAAGTGTGTGGAGCAGTGAAGCAGGACAGGTATGCAAAGCCCCTTCCTCTATACAAATCCTGTCACACACAGTTAGAGGAGCTCTGATGTGTGAACAGCAGTGGGTCTGTAGAGGGCTGGAAAATGAGCACTATTCACTTCTTGTTCTGCCCACTAAAACATTCAAATGTAAACTTTATTGTTTCTGATATTGTATTGTACAATTATAGATGTGTAACTGGTAAAGACTGGCTGAATATGAAATATGATTGTGTTTTTAATAAATTCACATGTTGTGAGCTATGACGCTAGGTTCTTTACAAGATTCCAGAATATCAAGGACATAAGTCAGGCACTTGGAATCAATCAGTTATAGTGTGTTCAATATACTATTAATGAAGACTGAAATACTGTAGTATTGTGAATATTTCCTGATTTCGCTCAGAAGTTCTTCTTTCTCTGTATTTAATGCAGTGGTATTGAGATTGACAATGATGCAGCTTCTTTTTAAATAGTGGGAAAGCACAGTAAACCTTGGAAAACATATTTCATGTTTTTCAACCAAGTTTTAACCTTATATCTGTCATCATCTGTATTTGCTTCATCAGTTTTGGTGTGCACAGATACAAAAGGTCTTTAACACATGCAGCCAAATGCCACTAATTTTCATTTTGCTCTCAGCCAGCTGAGTAGACAGACACTGAATCTGGGAGCTCACATTGTGCAGCTGGTACAGGCAGACTGCAGGCACACAGTCAACCAGAGGAATCACTTTGTCCTCAGTGAGAAAGGGACAACTGAGCTGAATGAATCCCTCCCTCCTAAGGTGACCATACAGATAATGATGTGTTCCCTTCTACACAGCGGCTCACAGGATTGGTCAGCAGTGCCTATCAGGCTGTAGTTTGTGCTCTTTTATTATGGTGTTAGAGGATCAGATCAGAAGCAGCAGTGGAGCTCTGACTGGTCAGGTTGTGTGACAGCAGCCTGTGTGATGTGTGCTGGGAGAGCTCTGTACTGAGTGACTCCACTGTGCTGGACTGCCTGCTGTTCACTGCTGCAGGGTTCTGTGACATCTTGTGTTAAACTCTTTTACAATTAATTCAAAATGCAAAGTCATTGGAAATTCATCGAAATTACATTCCTAAATAAAGGCTAGGATGCACTGAAATTAAAATGTAGTGTAATGTTCTTGAATAGGGAATCTGAATGATTTCATAATAATCCACTGAAGCTCAATATTTTCAAGCAAAGCCCCTCAATATCTCGGGTGAGTGGCTCCCCGCTCAGCACCTGCAGTAGGTCCCAGCTGCAGCAGTGCAGTCTCTGTGCAGTCTGATTGAGGGAGGTTTTTGTACGGCTCTGTATCACTGTGTGAATATATGTTCACTGTTGATGTAGTGGTAACTCTGACAGTAATAATCTCCTGCATCTTCAGCCTGGACTCCAGTGATTTTCAGTGTAAACTGAGTCCCAGATCCACTCCCACTGAAACGATCAGGAATCCCAGACTGGCGTGTTGTGGCAGCATAAATCAGAAGTTTAGGAGCCTGACCAGGTTTCTGCAGGTACCAGCTGAGACGGTTGTTTTCGTAAACACTCTGACTGGTTGTACAGCTGATAGAGACAGTGTCTCCCAGCTGAACAGATTGACCTGCTGGATCCTGAGTCAGAACTACATCTGCCTTTGATTCTGAAAAATAAAAGATGGAAATGGATGTCAAAGAACATTAATATTTTCAATCACTGGGCAACATTCTGGTAAACTGGACATTAATGACAAATGCTGTGAACACAGATGCTTTGTCCAAAGTAAAGAAAGAAAATGTGGAATGACCAAAATCCAAAGTTAAAATGGATCCGTCAATCTTACCCTGAGCAAAGAGTCCCAGCATCACCAGCAGTAAAATGTTTGACATCATCATAATGCTGCCTGTGTCAGTGTCTGTGAAAGGACTGGACAGTCACTGATCAGTACTGGGGGTCTTAAAGTGTGTGGAGCAGTGAGGCAGGACAGGTATGCAAAGCCCCTTCCTCTATACAAATCCTGTCACACACAGTTAGAGGAGCTCTGATGTGTGAACAGCAGTGGGTCTGTAGAGGGCTGGGACAGGTGCGCTATTCACTTCTTTTTTTCCCAGTACAAATGTCAACAATCAAATGTCAACGTCACTGTTTCTGAGACTGTATCGTACACTTATAGATATGTGACTGTTAAAGACTAGCTGAATATGAGGTATGAATGTTAAATATGTGTTTAATATATTCACATTTTGTATGCTCTGATGACAGGTTCATTACAAGTGTTCAGAAAGTCAAGGACATCAGTAAAGTACAGGGAATTATTCATTTACAATCTATGCTATTTTATCCAGACAACATATTTATTGCGTGCATTAAGTGAATTATTTCTGAAATTAGATTGCACTTTTATAGATAAATAATTGGTCACGGGTGACAGCATATTGACTTATATTCCATTAAATTTGTATTTCATTCATTTCTGTGTTGTTTGTTCTGATATACATTTCAGTTTCAGAAATAAGAAATTTAGTGAAATCATGCATGCACAGGAAATGATTCAAATGATGTATATCCTTGTGAAAACAATGTGAACTAAAACTGTATTAGAGTGAGCATTTCCTTTTGTCATTATGACCTGGTCCTTCCTTCATATAGCACTGTAGTTTTCAGATGATTAGAATGAGATTATTTGTGTTATCAGAGGGATTACTGTGCTAACTGTAGAAGGGAAATCTCTACTTCACTCTCTACTGCTATGTTCTCCAGTGCAGCAGTGGAACGTGCATTATTGTTCCATCAATGATTTATTTTTCTTTCTTTTTAAAAAATCTGAAATCATATTTATTGAGTCATGCCTTCCATCTTCCATGCTCACTTTATCAATGTCCTCCATCACAATGTGAGAGCACAGAAAAACTACATCTCCCATAATGCACATTCTTCCAGCAACCACTTATTTTCCCCCATTGCAGATCACTCTGTTACATGTAGGGGGAGCACTGTACATCCTGTTCAGCATATATAGACAGACTACTCCATTGTCGGGCTGCTTCAAACTGCACCGGTTAGGTGTATGTTATACCAGCCTGGGGTTTTTTTCACAAACCAGGATTACTGAATAGCCGTCCTGAGCAAACCCCGGAACAGCTCTTTTTACTTCAGTCCATGTGCCATGTTTTGGAAGGTTTTTTAATTTTTTATTTAATTTTATATTTTATTTTTATTTTTTATTTAATATATTTATTTTTATTATTTTTTATATTTTTTATTTTTAATATTTTTATTTTATTTTTATAATTTATTATTTTTATTTTTATTATTTATTTATTGTTTTTATAATTATTTTATTTTATTAATTTTTTTTTTTTTATTTTTTTATTATTTTTATTTTTATTTTTTTTTTTTTATTATTATTTTTTTATTTTATTTTTTTATTTTTTTAATTTTATTTATTTTTTATTATTAGTTTGATTTTTATTTTATTTATTAATTATTTATTATAATTTTTATTTTTATTTTATTTATTTTTTTAGTTTTTTATATTTTTATTTATTTTTTTAATTAATATTTAATTTATTATTTTATTTTTATTTTATTTTTTATTTTTTTATTTATATAATTTTTTTTTATATTATTTATTTTTTATTTTATTTATATAATTTATTTATTTTTTTATTTTATTATTATATTTTTTTATTTTTATTTTTTTTTTATTTTTATTTTTTTTTTATTTTTATTTTTTTTTTATTTTTATTTTTATTTATTAATTATTTTTTTTATTATTTTTTTTATTTTATTTTT